>NW_024737068.1:3176925-3199807 GCF_018991925.1 Homarus americanus
TGATGTGTGCCAGTGTTGGAGGTGTTTTGTATAATGCTACAAAATATTCACAAAAAGAAGATTACATATAGGTAGAATATTGATAGTATAAGAGTATAAAAGAGAGGAAGATTTTGGTAGCGTGGCCGTGATAGTTATTTACACTGTCAATACACTTATCTTATCTTATACGTCAATACAAATCTATTACGTCTTAAGGGCGACTTCTCAAATACCGCTTCGTTACAACTCTTTATTAATTACGACAATGACATGGACACATTAATAACACCTTCTATTGAAGTTACTAGGACATTATATTTACGTTACTAGGATATCATATTACGTTACTAGACACTCTGATTCTCGGACACGAACATGAAATGAATACACTTCCCACGTAAGTAACTCATCCCATGGAAAGCTCTGACAAAAACTCACGTGACCTAGGGGAGGCCTAGCGGGTGGTCCTGGGTTGTCTCTATGGGAGACTGCTTAGCTGGGCACCGGTGTGTCGAGGGCAACTCGCTCCCGACCGGAGGCGACCGGAGGCGGCTTGCCTCCGGCCCCTGACTCTCTCTCGAGCAGGACTAGGGACGTGGTAGCTGGCCCTTCTTGGTTACAAGAACACACTCTCTGTCTCTCTCTGGGAGAGGGAGACTAGGACGTCCTATATATTGGGAGACCAGCCGTCAGGTTGAGCTGATCGGTGGGGCGGCGAAGGGTCTCCTTACATTTGCCCTCGCTAATGTAGGGTCAGGTCTGGACTTTTTCAGAGACTATAAGTTGTATATTCTGGAGAAATCTTCAGATGGGGCCGTGTGACATGAGGCCCTGGTTGATTTGTGGCCCCTTGACTTGGGCTCGAGGGTTACATTTGACCTGGCTAATGTGAGGTCAGGTCTGGACTTCTTCTGCAGTGTAGGTTATTGTGTATATTGGGAGAGAGTCGGCCAGTGCCTTCTTACATGTTTGTTGGGGCCGTGTGACATGGAGGGGAGCCAGTTGATTTGTAACCTGAGTGGTTGCGCGGGTACCCTTACATTTGACCCCTAATGTCAGCTCAAGTCTGGACTGTTTCTGAGATGTGCTGTGGTCTGACAACCCATCACTACACCTTCCGCCAAGACCAAAGTTTATGCTCAGAGAACTGATGACACATTTAAAGTAGACAGTAACATCATGTGCAGTATCTACAGTAATATAGTCCCTGAGGCCATAATGCATCCTTACATTTTACAAATAATAACCCTGAGATGTATGTTTTCTACTGGCATAGTTTGATCTGACAAAGCTTACTATACCTCCCGCCAAGATTAAAGCTTCTATGACAGGAGAAAAATAAAATACATACACAGTAAGTGAACATAGAGTGATCTAAAGATCCTTCTATATCTAGCATAGTGTCCGAGGCAAACTTGCTAATCACATTCTACAAACAACAGGTGTTACATTGCCTAACCAGGTGTAATGATTGATTGTCAGACCAAACCTTACAGCCCAGAATTATGCCGCATATAACAGCAAGTACACTACAGACTGTACCACCACATCCGGTGGACACACCTCAGGTCGACCCAAGGACTTGACTCGCCCGCTAATGACTTGAGCCGGTGACCTACAACCGCACCTAACCAAGACACCTGGGCAGGACCACACCTGCACACAGCTATCCAGATCAAACCAGTTTAGTGTTAATTGCAGAGGTCAAAACGCCGGCTGTTCTCCCCATATAAAGGCCCTGCAGTCCCGTCCACGGATTATTCTGGTCATACTGATTCTCATTCTGGTTGCTGTCATCTCCTCCTTCCGTTCGTCGCCACCGTTCACTAAACAGGTCACGGTCACGCGACGTCCTTCCCCAGGTCGGGAGGGGAGACCTGACCAGACCCACGGCATCGCCAGCTAAGCAGACTCTCCCATAGGAGGCAGCCCAGCCAGCACTCCACTGGGCCTACGTCAGGTACGGAGTCTTGTCAGAACGTCCTAGGGTGAGTTACCTACTGTGGGAAGTGTATTCATTCAGGTGTCCGAGAGTCGTGTCAAGTAACGTAAAGCATAATGTGTTAGTACCCCGATATAGTAGTGATATTAATGTGTCCATGTCATTGAGTGAATTAATAAATAGTTGTTCAAAGAGGTGTTTAACAAGTTGTCCCTTTAAGAAGTAATATACTGGTATTGACATACGAGATAAGATAAGCGATTGACGCTGAGTAAAAAATATCCAGGCCACGCTACCAAGTTTCCTATCTTTACATTCCTACTCTATTCTTACTTATTTATGTAATTCTCTTCATGTGAGATTTTGTCTCATTATACACAAAATAAGAATTCGTCCCAGTAAGCTGTGGTCTGACAACCCATCGCTACACATTTTATAAAGGCACTGTAGGCAAGTTTCATTGAATCTGAACCACCATTTACATAAGGTTGAAGATCTCAGCTTAGCTAAAGCACACACACCATTATAGCAAGGTTAGGTACACATAGGGCTTATCTACGTGGATATTACACTGCGTGGAACTCGGTGGGTGGTAGCCGAGCGATGTATTACCCGCTATCAATTAATGTTATATAAAATTGGGCTAATGGCATATATTCATTATATACATTCTACCACCCAGACTATTGAGCATACAGCTACATAAGCATTAGTTTTATCACATCTCCTAGGGTTGACAGCCCATAAACATTTATGTCTTTCACACCTTCTCGGGTATACAGTCCATAAATTCTACGGACTCAACCCTCCATGTGTGAGTAGGCCTTTAGATTATTGTCTGTGTTGATGTATGAATTACTCTCCAACAACCAGACTCAGAGAGGTCGGCCAGTTTCCCCAGTTCACAGCCAGACATGATACCATAAAGACGTGTCGAGAGCCTAGCTCTCCAGGCTGTACCTCTCTCTAATTATATCAGCTAATTACAAGCTAATAGCTAATGCTCATTAGTCTGGCAACAACCAACCTTGTAAGACCAGACTATCCAGTATAACTAGAAAATCACCACGTGTGTTTACATTAGACCAAGGAACAGCGAGTGAAGATAACAGAACCTGTGTGCACTTGTGTAACTTACAAGCTAAGATAATTACAAGTGCTACCAACGGGCGGCTGTGACGATTTCAACTATCAACCAATCTAAGACTGTATCAAAGGTGACATGTCGTGAGATTACCTAATATTTCACCCAGCTTCATCAAAGTTACGAGCGACTACCCTACACTCATTCAGGCAAGTGTTAACAAGTGAGGTAGTTCGACTATCAACAAACCACAGCCCAAACATTAATGGTGTTAATGTCGTAATTGGCTGGAATTTCAATGTTCGAGTCCTTGCTCGGAATTGAAGCAAATTCAACAGATTACCCAATCCGAGGTTCAAGTCGATGTTCTGAGTATGGGCAGTCCACTGCAGGAAATCTCGGACCAAAGAATCCCTATTCTCACGTCTGAGCCGAGCTCAAATCCCAGGCTCAAACCACCGTTCTGAATTCGGGCCTAAGAGAACAAAAAATGAAAAAAAATGGAGAAAACGAAAGTAGACTATGTCATAATCCCTATGTCATATAAAACTAATGGAATAGATAAGTTTCTGACAAAGGCCGGAATGCACACAGTACAGTTAAGGCTTTGGGCGCCAAAATAGGAGAAATTAAAAAAAAAGTAAATAAAGTAGAACAAATGAGTGATATGAGTCATGTAAACAAGTTCAGTGTAATTTATATGGAAAGCGTAGTCTCATAATGAAGAGGAAAACAAAGGAAAACATAAACATCTTGATTAAGTTGGGTTTCTTAATTACTAACTTTTCGAAAAATCATTTACCATCATCAGAGCCTAGAAAACAGACGAAAAGTTAAAAAAAATTCAGGCAATATACAATAAAACGAAACATTATTCTAAAATTTACCTTCCACAAAACTTTAAAAGTAACATAGCAATACAATTTAAAACCAATAAAAATAACGGGAGACGTAAATACAAAAATTAATAAAATAAAACATACAGAAGGTTACCGTAATTGAGAGAACCTTAGTGAGTAAAACAACAATTCACAGGAAGCCTTATCGCAAATGGTCCGACTCACAGTTGCTCCTGCCAAAAGCTGAGAAATCAGACTGTAAGGACGGATAGTCATGTTGGTGGCGTGGTTGCGGATTGCTGTTCTGACGGAACGGCCTAAGTGCTCATGAATGCGAGTTTTCAAGTTTAATTTTGTTTTACCAATATATGCTACCCTACAGCTAGCAGATGTAAATTGATAACCAACTGAGGAGTACAAGTGTGTGGTTATGGTGTCTCTAGTTTTAAGGAATTCAGTAATTGAACTCTGGGCGTTGAAGACTAATCTTAGCGAAATTTGTGAATATATTCATTGAGAAACTTTTTAAGTTTGTTTCTAAGGAGGAAACTGTGTGGGTTCTTGTACGGGATGGTGAAATAGATAGAATATTTATGAACGTGAGTAGGGAGCAGGTAGAAGAAACTACTAATCCATAGTTCTTTCATCCTTCCTGCTGGTAGCTCACATAAATTTGACACACTCTTCTGCATAACTAAGTTTTGTACACTCCACCATACAACCAAGTCATGTACACACCACCACACAACTAAGTTATGTACACACTACTACACAACTAATTCATGTACACTCCACCACACAACTAAGTTATGTACACACTACTACACAACTAATTCATGTACACTCCACCACACAACTAAGTCATGTACACTCCACCACACATCTAAGTTTCGTACACTCCACCACACAGCTAGGATTTGTACACTCCACCAAACAGCTATATTTGTACACTCCACCACACAACTAAGTTTTGTACACTCCACCACACAGCTAGGTTTTGTACACTCCACCACAAAACTAAGTTTTGTACACTCCACCACACAGCTAGGTTTTGTATACTCCACCACACAACTAAGTTTTGTACACTCCACCACACAGCTAGGTTTTGTACACTCCACCACACAACTAAGTTTTGTACACTCCACCACACAGCTAGATTTGTACATTCCACCACACAACTAAGCTTTGTACACTCCACCACACATCTAGGTTTTGTACACTCCAACACACAGCTAGGTTTTGTACACTCCACCACACAGCTAGATTTTGTACGCTCCAGCACTCAATTAATTCCTGTACACTCCACTACATATCTAAGTTTTGTACACTCCACTACATATCTAAGTTTTGTACACTCCACCACTCATCTAAGTTTTGTACACTCCACCACACAGCTAGGTTTTGTACACTCCAGCACTCAATTAATTCCTGTACACTCCACTACATATCTAAGTTTTGTACACTCCACTACATATCTAAGTTTTGTACACTCCACCACTCATCTAGGTTTTGGACACTCCACCACACAGCTAGGTTTTGTACACTCCACCACACAGCTAGGTTTTGTACACTCCAGCACTCAATTAATTCCTGTACACTCCACTACACATCTAAGTTTCGTACACTCCACTACACATCTAAGCTTTGTACACTCCACTACACATCTAAGTTTTGTACACTCTACTATTCAACTAAGTTTCGTACACTCCACTACACAGCTAGGTTTTGTACACTCTACTATACAACTAATTCTTGCACACTTCACCACACAACCAATTATTGTACATTCCACCACACAATATCACCACGATACATATACATAAATGTCTAGACAATAATGACAAAATCTCCCATTATTTGTAATTTCCCTGACTGCCACACGTATTCACGATTATCAAAGTCTAGTGGTATCCCAGATGAGAGAGGGAGAGAGAAGGGGGAGGGGAAGGGTTACGTCGAAGGGAGGGATTAAAGAGAGGGAGAGGGGAGAGTTAAAAAGAGAGACAGACAGAGAGAGAAAGAAGCAAAAGGACGTCTGACAAGGAAAAAAAATGTGAGACGAGGCAAAATGGAAAATAAAAATTTCGAGAGGGGAAGGGAGAGAGAGACAAAAAGTAACAGAGAGAGAATGGCTGAAAGAAAAATAGAAAATGAAAAAGGAAAAGTGTGTTGTGAGGTGAAAAGAAAAGAAAAAAATACGAAACTTAAAGAAGAAAGCAAAGAGAGAGAGAGAGAGAGAAAGAGAGAGATTTAAAAAATAAATTATCTCCTCTCTCTCTGTCTATTTTTCTGCTTATGTCTGTCTGTCTAATTTTCGTTTTATACCTTTCAAATGTCTCATGAATGAATCAATTGATAAGTTCCCTTGAGTTATCAATACGCTTCCATCCCAAGCGCCACTGAGTTTCCGATCCGCGCGTCAAATCATTTCCTATATATGCGTCATTGCGTTTCCTACCCATGCATCAATGCATTTCCTATTCATGCATCAATGCGTTTCCTGTCCATGCGTCAGTAGGTTTTCCCATTCGTCAGTACGTTCCCCGCCATGCGGCAATGCGTTTCTTATCCACGCTTCACTATGTTTCTTTCCCATTCGTCAATGTGTTTTTTACCCATGGCTCTATGCGTTCATATCGATGAGCCAATACTTGTCCTACGCATCTGTTCATTCCATGCGTTAACACGTTTCCTACCCAATGGGTAGTACCCATGCTTAAATGAGCTCTTACTGTTCAAATTTCTTTGTATTTGTTCAGTACACACCGATACTTTCAGTACACTAACTAAACACTGGGCGAAAATATTATAAATAGATGAGTACATTATGACATTTCCAGCGTGTACTCTAATTGATGGAGTACCGTATCCAAAAGTATTTAGTAAATATTGAAGTATACAGCTGTTTTTAGGAACAAAATCTTTAACTGGTTGTATTAAAACCGCCTGTCAGTTTGTCTATCTGTCATTTTTATTGGTATGGTGTTAGGATGTCGTGCATTAATCATTGTTCCAGTCATAGCATTAATATTTACTTTCGTTACCATTCATCTTACCTGTGCTCGGACCTTTACTCTAATCAGTGGACAAATAAATATGCTAATCATCAGTCAGATTTCTCTAAATTTTAATATAATCAGTAATCTAATCTTTAGTATAATTATTTTAGTCCTTAAACGACTCTCTTATTATTACTCTTACCAAGTTATAATCATCAACCTAGTCATTCCTCTGATTCGTAACCTAATCCTTACTACTTTGTTAATTAATTTTGCTAATTATAACTATAATGAGGTTAATCATATATTGTACCTAGTTATTGTTTTAATCGTCATTACCGTAGTCATTAATCTGATCATTACTCTCATCAGTATTATAATCATTACCAATATTTATAAAACTAATCATAGATTTAACCAGTGTGTAATTATTACTCTAATCAGGAGATCAAAACTGACATAATAAGAGTACTGTGTGTGTGTGTGTGTGTGTGTGTGTGTGTGTGTGTGCGCGCGCTTCAGGTTAACTCATCACAAATGACTCTCTCCATCACGTACAAAATCCTTTATTTAGAAACTCGTGAAAAAAGGGAGAGGGAAAGAGAAACAAAATATTGCAGTGATTTAAGCTTTGTGCAATAAATGACTCACAAATATAAACGAATAAGCAAAGGGAATGAAATAGAATAAAAAACATGTATATAAAATTCGATTCTAATTTACATGTTGCATATAAATTTTATTTATCTCCAAATACTTAATATTTATAAATACAATAATATGTAGACAAACAAATTTAACCAAGAAAAATAAATATGTAACCGAAAACTTATACATTATACATTTTTTCTTGAATTTACATATACTGTAATTTATTATATAATAGGTATTCGCCGTGCCTTGCCTACGACCAACCGAGTCATGGGCTTCGAGATGTATTCAGTTCACTAACAGTTTGGGTTACGTTAACCTTATTTAATAAATTAACAGCAAATCATTCCAGAATTTTATTCGAATTGGCTGATGAGCTGTTTTTGGCTATTTCGCCGGTCCATTGTTTTTGTAATAGAAGTAATAATATAATAGTATTTATTTTATTATACAAAGAGAAACATGACTTATGATGATATTTATGTATTTTTTTTTTATAAAAGGCTTTTTTTGTAGATGCACGGAATAGCTAACGCGTGAGCTTTCCCGGACTGTCGTTACAAAATAAGACATTGTACTGCGTCTTGGGAATAACTGTTGTACAACACAGTCTTTAGAAAACAAAAAAAAGTAGGAGAACTGTTATTTGGACACAATACAGAAACAAATAGTGAAGAAAATTATGGAAAGAAAAACAAAAAAGGAGAATGTTAATCAGCAAATAAGAGTAACACAAAAAATCTGGCCAGTTGTAAAGGGAAATTTCTCCCTGACTCTGATACCACACTACTGTCTCTAGCGGCTAGGTGTTTGCATATTTATACACGAAATATTACGAACTTCAGGTTCGTTTAAGTCTTAATTTTTGCACTTCCAGAACTGTAATCAAATTGTCCACCCTTATTTAAAGTATCTTATGAGTAATGATATTAAGGTTTCAATCATATTTGAGTAATTATCAATATTGTTACACCAAAGTCACCAACGGCTAATGAAATAAGAGAGAGCCTACTTAAAAACGGGAGGAGCCAAAACAGGTTTCAACTAGGCGCAATCCTTTTCAATTCTTTCACACTATACACTTGTTTTAGGTCCTATCTATTATACTACCGTATATAGAATTAATTTTATTATTATATCACAGTTTTTTATTGCCTTACATGTCCCAACTCTTCAATATTAATCAAAATATTCTCCAAAAGCGGCCATGATCCGCGTATTTACCCACTGTTTTAGTGGGAGAAACTAGCTGATTAGTTGTTAGCTATTCGAGCGCTGCACATGCTAACGCCCTGATCAAGGTGTTCGTTTTTCCTCTCAAGGTGTCATGTGCAGAACTCAGCAGAAGCGTCTGGTCAGACGGAATAGCTAAGGTGCTAGCTATTCTGTGCATCTAAAATGCCTTACAATAAACGCCTAAGGTATTCTAAACGAGGAATAATATTAGTGGAGATGGCATGTTACTGTGTAGCCGACTCACCTCCCAGTAAAACGCAGCAAGGGAAGGCAGAGCTGTGGGTCAGTTTATAGTAGAGGACATAATTGGATATAGTTTTTTATATAATAATAATTTCAGACAAAAACAAGGCGATTAATTATTAGACTATAACAATTTTAGCACATTTTATCCATAACCGAGTTGTCGTGAGTTGAAAATCAAAAAGCTTCTAGAAATATTCTAAGTGGTGGCAAGAAATGGCAGTATTTTTTTTTTTTTTTGCTTTTAATGATAATTTAAAAAAATTAATCTGACATTTTTCTCGCATTTTATCCATAACCGAGATATCGTGAGGTGAAAATCAGAAAACTCCTAGAAACGGTATAACAGCATTGCATTTGTTGCTACCAACCGAATCTTGGTAATTCTATCTTTACATAGCTTAGAAAATTCTAAGACGCTTTTCTTCTATGACGTTTCCCCCACATACGACCTAGAACCGAGATATTTAATATACCGTGTGGTCCAGGGTGGAACAACAATTTTGCTTCATATGCATACACCCCGATGAATAACACCAAGTTATTCGCCAAGTTACTCACCAAGTGATTCACGACTAGATCACTTAGGTTGCATCTACCACAAGGTTCCAGCCAAGGTTAGCTGATTCAGTAAACACTGCTCGCTCCTCTTCCCTCTCTCACGCGCCTTAGAGAGGGTCAGTTCACTTAACACAAGTGTTATCTCAAAGTGATATTCACAACACTTCCCTGGAGGGAATTCACATTATATTCTCTCAGATTATACCCATGTATATACCTAGTTTCAACAATAAAACAGAGCCCCCCCCCCCGCCCGGTTAGGAAGTTAGGTAAAGTTAGGTGGGTTTGATTGGTTAGGATAACTTGATAAGAAAAACGTGGTTGATAATACAATAAATATTATTATATTATTACTTCTATTATGAAAGCAATGAACGGACAAAATTGCCCAAAACAACCTGTCAGGCTATTTTGTCGTGACTGGTAAATTCGTAAATGCATTATATTTCCTTTTTTTATGGTGAGGGCATCTTTGTGTGTACCATATTTTGGCACACCATTTGTGTCACTTGACATCCACAAATAGCGTTACTAAAACTTTGGAAGTCGAATACTGATATTGAAGTGAGAAGTCTCCACCAACTAGGTGCAGATCGATCAGTCTGCCGTCTGTGGATTGCCAGATTAACCCCCTACGGTATTAGTTACTTAAGGTTTATTTCAATTGAATTTAATAATATTACAACCCCCAACTATATATATATATATATATATATATATATATATATATATATATATATATATATATATATATATATATATATATATATATATATATATATATATATATATATATATATATGACTTCAGCAATGGACTTTTTACGTAGAAAGCGTAGTTTCATAACGAAGAGGAGAACCAGGGAAAACATAAACACCTTGACTCAGTTGGGTTTCTTTAATCACTAACCTTTTCGGAAAAATAATTTTCCATCATCGGAGCCTAGAGAACAAAAAATTTTGAAAAAGTTTTAAAAAATACAGGTGATATACATAAAAAACATAACATTATACGAAAATTTGCCTTCCATAAAATTTAAAGAAAGAGCACTCCAATTTAAAACCGACAAAAAAGACGAGAGACTTACGTACAAAGCATAAAATCAGGAATAAAAAAGTGTGAAATAAAAAGATTCAGGGGGTATTACCTTAATTTAGACGAGCCTTAGTGCGAAAAACACAACAACTCACAGTAAGCCATATCACAAATGGATGGCTTTACTTTATATTGATTCAAGGCTTCCATAATGACGAGGTCCGTCTTACAGTTGCTCCTGCCAAGAACTGAGAAATCAGACGGCGAAAACGGGTGGTCATGTTGGTGGGCGTGGTTACGGAGTGACGCATGTTACAGGTATTGGTAGAGAAAAACATTCATGACTCTTGAAATCTAGAGAGAGTAATGAAAAGAAACAGCGGAGCACCCGCTTGCCTGATGGTTCATGAGTGATTAATCCCGGTTTCTTGTAAATTCCTGCCCCTCGGCAGATTAGTAGTTACACCCTTCGGGTTCTAGGACAGTTAGGATTGTAGAATTTTGTGGGTCATCCCAAACAGGCTATGATTGATCCATGTTCTTGTGTAGTAGTATGACTAAAATCGGGATTTTCAATTTCTCAGTGATTGCTATTATTTTGTTGGATGCCCTTAAGGCATGTTCATTGGTGCAAGTGATGTTTTTCTAATGTTTTATGTGCCACTAAGTGATGTAAGATAATGAGAGAACTGTTTCAGATGAGTTCCTTATTCTGGTGTAAGTAGTACTGTTGCCTTAGTAGTCTTCTCATAATGCATTTAATATTTCGTAATATTTTTTGATACCATGTATAACTCTTGTTCCCCACTGTAGTGTTTTAAGCCATGGTAAGAAGTGCACTGGTGTTGGTGTACCATTATTGAATGTTTGTAGTGTTGCAGGGAATAGAAGTGTCATCTTTTACAGTGCGTCTCATTTATCCCAATCACAGGTGTTAACTGTCCACGGTCACGAAGAATAATTTTAATTAATTGTATTTGTGCTGATTCGGGATATTTCTCTGAAGGGAGCTTCCACTGCATTACCATCCACTGTAACTAAAAAAAATAATTAAGTGAGAGAATTCTGTCCGGTTACATACATACATATATATATATATATATATATATATATATATATATATATATATATATATATATATATATATATATATATATATATATATATATATATATATATATATATATATATAGCTTTTAGATCACACCTCAACCACGCGGTTAGCGTTCCCCGGTCACAGTCATAGGCTTGTGTGCCGTGGGTTCGAATCCTGGCGGGTTGAGGTGTTGATTGTATGTAGAAGTCCGCGTGCTTTATTGGGCTAATGAAATATATATGGATCCTCGTGTTTCGAAGCCGGATTTGGTAAAACGTTACTCTGACCACCTAAGTGATACGGGTGGTCCCCATTAGAGGTTCACGGCGCCATAAGCTCGTTGAACAGGCTTTGTGTGAAATATAACAAAGTCTAGGACTGCTTTTAGTATCCTGGTGGTCCAGCGGTTAGCGTTCCCCGGTCACAGTCATAGGCTTGTGTGCCGTGGGTTCGAATCCTGGCGGGTTGAGGTGTTGATTGTATGTAGAAGTCCGCGTGCTTTATTGGGCTAATGAAATATATATGGATCCTCGTGTTTCGAAGCCGGATTTGGTAAAACGTTACTCTGACCACCTAAGTGATACGGGTGGTCCCCATTAGAGGTTCACGGCGCCATAAGCTCGTTGAACAGGCTTTGTGTGAAATATAACAAAGTCTAGGACTGCTTTTAGTATCCTGGTGGTCCAGCGGTTAGCGTTCCCCGGTCACAGTCATAGGCTTGTGTGCCGTGGGTTCGAATCCTGGCAGGTTGAGGTGTTGATTGTATGTAGAAGTCCGCGTGCTTTATTGGGCTAATGAAATATATATGGATCCTCGTGTTTCGAAGCCGGATTTGGTAAAACGTTACTCTGACCACCTAAGTGATACGGGTGGTCCCCATTAGAGGTTCACGGCGCCATAAGCTCGTTGAACAGGCTTTGTGTGAAATATAACAAAGTCTAGGACTGCTTTAAGTATCCTGGTGGTCCAGCGGTTAGCGTTCCCCGGTCACAGTCATAGGCTTGTGTGCCGTGGGTTCGAATCCTGGCGGGTTGAGGTGTTGATTGTATATATATATATATATATATATATCATGTAGCTCCACAATGAAAACGTGGATAAGATAAATCACAAAAAGACTTCTGGTTAAAACTAGTTTAATTAAGGAATTAAAATCAATAAACCTAAGTGATGGTCTGTACAAAATTGATAATATGATACATAAATTTATTTGTCAGTGGCCCAAGGTTAAAACTGCTTTGAAAACCTTGGAACTAGATGTAGGATAGATATTTAGTGGGTCACGTCGCCCCCTTTCTCTTAAGCTCCTCATGTTTAATAAGGTCACCTTAGAACATAAGAACATAAGAAAATAAGGAGTCTGCAATAGGCCGGTTGGCCTGTGCATGGCAGCTCCTGTCGAGGTTTACTACCACTCTCTATCATCCATGAATCTATCTAGCCTCCTTTTGAAACTTTCCAGAGCTCCAGCCTTACTACAAAGTTGCTAAGCTTGTTCCACTCGTCCACCATCCAATTTGTGAACCAGTTTCTTCCTATCTCCCTCCTAAACCTAAACTTATCCAACTTGAATCCGTTGCTCCGAGTCCTATCCTCCTCGGATATTATAAGAACTTTATCTATATCCCCTTTATTGATTCCTTTCACCCACTTAAATACTTCTATCATATCTCCCCGCACTCTTCGTCTTTCTAGGGAATGCAAGATAAGTTTCTTTAACCTATCCTGATATGGAAGGTTTCTAAGTCTCGGAATCATTTTTGTCATTCTTCGCTGCACCGACTCTAGTGAATTTATATCCATTCTATAATAGGGGCACCAGAACTGAACCGCATAATTGAGGTGCGGCCTGACTAGCCCAAGATATAGTTGCAATAAGACCTCTGCACTCTTGTTACTTACACTTCTAGATATAAAACCCAATACTCTGTTTGCCTTATTTCGAACATTAACGCACTGTTTTCTAGGCCGTAGGTCCGGGCTTACAAGTACCCCTAGGTCTCTTTCACAAGTCGACTTCTCTAGGTTGATATTGTTAAGGCTGTATAAATTATCAGTATTTGATCTTCCAATATTAAGTACGCTGCACTTGCTGATGTTGATTTTCATTTGCCATTTTTCAGACCACCCCTGCAGTTTATTTAGATCCTCCTGTAATGCATTTGCATCCTGCCTTGAATTAAACTGCCGCCCTATTTTGGTGTCATTCGCAAACTTGCTTATGTCACTGCTGATCCCAGTATCTAGATCGTTTATGTAGATTATGAACAAGAGTGGGCCTAGTACTGACGCCTGGGGAACCCCACTGGTTACACGGCCCCACTCAGAGTTAACACCATCTACGCTGACCCTCTGCGTTCTATCGGTGAGCCTTGATTTTATGCAATTTAAAACTTTACCCTCGATACCATGAGCCTTAATTTTTCTCACCTTGTATATTTAAGCCTCTCTCTGTCCATGTAATCCAGTTGCCTCCGAAGATGTCTTGAATAAAGACGAAAGCTGAGGTGCTCCATTGTTTCCCTTTTCCCCGTGTGATTTTATCAAGATATATATATATATATATATTTCATGTAGATCCACAATGAAAACGTGGATAAGATAAATCTTGATAAAATCACACGGGAAAAGGGAAACAACGGAGCACCTTAGCTTTCCTCCGGTCCCGTGTGATTTTATCAAGATATATATATATATATATATATATATATATATATATATATATATATATATATATATATATATATATATATATATATATATATATATATATATATATATATATATATATGCTGATAACCACATGGAAACACGAAGTTCCGAAGCGTTTTCGTGTAATTCACATCTTCAGGGGTGAGTACAGGCTGAGGAAAAGTACAAAACAAGGCATATATATATACAGAGGAAGGTGAGATTAAGTCCACAATGGTCAAGTTTTAGGTAATGACCCTACTAATCTTCAAAAAACACAGCAGCAGTCGGTAGTCAGGTCAGCAGGTAAGCTGACCCAACCTTCACACCTGGTTACAAATCACGAAATTATCCAGTTTGTACATACCATTACTCAAATTCATGTTGACAGATTCGGTATGTTTAATGAGACTAGATTCGTTACTGAATACTCCGCTTCGATGATCAAGGCCCACAAATTGAAAATACTCTTGAAATTTCTCCAGACATGTCAGTAATGGCTAGTGCGACTTGTGAACTGGGCTGTGCCGTTCTGAGGGCCATGGAAGATATTTTGAAATTAAAAGAAGAGATAGCGAGGATGAAGGAAGAAACGAGACAAAGAAAGCTGGTGAATGACGAAAACTCTGGGGAATGGAAGGTTGTGAGGAGAAGGACGACCAAACTGTGTGGTGAGAAAAGACACCAAGGAAACGACAACAACAGCTAAGTGTACCAACTCTTTCAGTACTTTGATAGACGAATTGGATGTTAGTCTAGTCATGGACAAGGCTGACAAGGAAGGTAAGAAAATCTTGATTGTTGGTGACTAGCAGGTACGGTACATGGACAGAGTTTTTTGCGGTAAAGATAAAAATAGAAAAAGGGTGTGTTTGCCAGGGGCTGGGATGGGGGATATAGTTGACAGGATGGACAATATCTTGTCTGGTAATGGGAACAAACCCATTATCTGCCACAGTGCAGGAGGCAATGATTTTGGCCGGTGTAGGAGTGAGGAGCTTCTTGATAAGTTCAAGACAGCTATAGAACGGGTTAGGTCTAGGGGAGGGATCCCTATCATATGTGGTGTCCTGCCTAGAAGGAGAGTTGGCAATGAATGGTTGTCAAGGGCAGTTGGTGTCAACAGCCGTCTTGACAGATATTGCAAGTCAATATCAGTCCCATTCATTGACAACTGGGACAACTTCTACGGCAGAAGGGACCTTTATGCTAAGGATGGGGTGCATCTGTCTAGGGATGGAGTGGCTACCCTGGCTGGGACTCTCGAAAGGGCAGTCCCAACAGATGTCGAAGTCTTTAACCTGCTAGGGGAACATGTGAGCACGGGGGTGGAGGAGACTGCAGTGGAATGACGACAAAACTAAATTAGACAGCGAGTTAAAACCTAAAAGCGGCAAAGGGAGGACTCAGAACACGACTAACTTAAATGTCTACTCCTCGAACAGTAGAAGTATGAGAAACAAAATGGATGATATTAGGGCCTTCGTATGTACCGAAAAAATCTATATAGTTGTAATAGCATTCACTGAAACATGGATCAACCTAGACTCACGTGAGTTACCTGTCGAATACCAAATTGCAGGTTACAAATTATTCCATACCGATAGGCAGATTAGGAAAGGAGGCGGAGTAGCAATCTATGTCAGGGATAATCTGAAGTGTTAAATAAATAAGGAAATAAAAACTGAGCGGAATACAGAAACAATTTGGATAGAATTAATCGACGGTGGGGAAAAATTAATCACAGGGGTAATATATGGACCTCCCAATCTTGACAGAGTTAATGAGCGACATATCTAGGATGAAATGCGCAGGGCTTCCATACACAACAAAGTCTGTATAGTAGGCGACTTTAACTTTGGCCAAATTGCAAAATGCTCTGGCTATGTCAACACTGTCGACTCCCTTGTTAGAACCATCAAAACTTAAACCATAGCCGAGGGCACACAAGGTATCATTGTCTAGTTGTTTCGAGGAGAGATTCACTACACAGTTGTTATTGGCATCCTTAGTCCAATCACTATTTCTAATAAGGAGTGCCAATTTGTGGTCTATCTTGGCTTGAAGATCAGAACGCTCACGTCTCAGGTTATCAAAACAGTAGTCTAACATGAACTTTTTCCAATAGCTCGGTATGGTCATATTAAAAGCGCGCTTTTTTTGTCTTACAATACGGAAGGCTTCATCCACTTCAATTTTCTTTATTTCAAAATGTTTCTTAAGGATGATTTCTTGGAACTCATCAAAGGGGCGGTCAGACATCTTCAGGACACGTTGTGGTAGGATTGATCTAGGCATAACTTTTTCACTGAGGCATGTCTTTTTATAGAACTGACCCCAAGCCCACCCATGACCATAAGAATATCTTAATATAACCATTTCACAAAAATTTCTCACACATTCCTGCACAGCTAAAAACCTGGAACGTCAATGTGGCATTTAAAAACTCATGCACTGTTAAACAAATGTTAATCAAGAACTCCCCCAACAACACAATTGGTTGCATTTATAAAGTTCCTTGCAAGGAATGTAATATGTTTTACTTAGGCCAGACAGGTAAAGATCTTGCAACTAGAATTAAACAACACAAATACAGTGTTAGGACAGGCCAGGAATCCAATGCTCTGTTTGTTCATTTGAGGGATAACAAGCATTGCATTGACTGGGATAATGCCTCCTCAATATTACCATGTAATTCAATTGATAGTAGGAACATCATAGAATCTAGTCTTATTAAACATACCGAAGCATCCAACATGAATTTGAGTAACGGCATGTACAAGCTGGACAATTTTGTAATTAAGAAGATTTGTGATCAGGTGAGAAGGCCGGGTCACTTGACCATCTGACCTGACCACCAACCGTTGTGTGCTATTTAAAGATTAGTAAGGTCATTACCTAATACCTGACCATTGTGGACCTGGTCTCACCCTCCTCTGTATATATACACCTTGATTTGTATTACTCTCTCTAGTCTGTACTCACCCCTGAAGATGTGAATTACACGAAAGCGCTTGGGAACTTCGTGTTTTCTTCTTTCCTTGTGGTTATCAGCATATATATATATATAATCAACACCTCAACCCGCCAGGATTCGAACCCACGACCCACAATCCTATGACTGTGACCGGAGAACGCTAACCGTTGGACCACCAGGATACTAAAAGCAATCCTAGACTTTGTTATATTTCACACAAAGCCTGTTCAACGAGCTTATGGCGCCGTGAACCTCTAATGGGGACCACCCGTATCGAATCCTGGCGGGTTGAGGTGTTGATTGTATGTAGAAGTCCGCGTGCTTTATTGGGCTAATGAAATATATATATATATATATATATATATATATATATATATATATATATATATATATATATATATATATATATATATTTCATGTAAATCCACAATGAAAACGTGGATAAGATAAATCTTGACCTAATAAACTGTACTATCTGCAAGCCATTACAACGCTCCCTCTCCTCAGTCATTGCAGCTACCTGCACCACCGCATCAGGAGAAGGGAGATCCAAAATGCTTTGTTGTAGCCTGTGCTCCTGCCTTACCACATAAATCAACTCACACGCAGCCGTCATACAGCTCATCATACTTTTCATCATCATCAAGATCCTATGTCCCCAAAAGTCGTATGGCTACAGATAACTGGAAAACGGGAACAGGCAGAGTACGACTACCAGGAGTCTCTAGTCACAACTTTGTACATGGGTGGCATAGATAAGTTGGTCGTTTATGCACCGGGTTCAAGGCAGTAGTGCAAAACGAGCCTGTATTTGAGACTCAGCCAAAAAAAAAAATGGCATGACAACCACACCCAGTAAGGTCATCCTAATGCGGTCGAAAAAATAATCATAATCAAAGATCAAAGCAATAATAAACTTTACAACCTCTTATGTTCGCTGCAAGGAATGTCAGGACCCTTCTAGGAACTGGCACAAATGAGCATCCTAAATAAAGAACCGCCCTTGTGGTAAAAGAGCTGTCTAGGTATAACATCGACATAGCAGCCATTAGTGAGTACAAGCTCCCAGACGAGAGTCGACTCAAGGAATGGGGTCTGCCTATACCTTATTCTGGAAGGGCAAGCCTGCTACAGAGAGAAACCATATTTATGAAGTTGGCCTTGGCATTTGCCAATCCATCTTACATAGGCTAACTCAAATGTCTGTTGGGATCAACGAGCACCTAATGACACTCTGAGTCCCAGTGAATCATTCACACCATGCCTTTTTCATCAGTGCATACGCCCCAACATTGGATGCAGAGGATGACATCAAGAAGGCCTTTACACCCACCTTGAAGAGAGCAAACCTCTATCCCCAGAGAAGCTTAAGTTGTGCTCCTAGATGACTTCAATGCCAGAACAAACAGTGATGCTAGCATATGGCAGGGAACCAAAGGGAAAAACGGAATAGGGAAGTGTAATCCCAACGGCCTACTCCTACTCAGCAAGTGTGCCGAACACAATATCACTATTACCAACACAATGTTTAGACAGGCAGACAAGTTCAAGGGTCCTTGGCAACAACCACGATCCAAATATAGGCATCTCATTGACTACATCATTGTCAGAGAGAGAAATCGCCGAGATGTCCTCATCACCCGAGCATGTGTGGTTCAAACCACTGTGACATAGATCATCGGCAAATCAGAGCCAAAATCTCCTTCACGTCGCCCCAAAGTGGCGAAGGCAACAAGCCTCTAAAAGAGGTTTTAAAGTTAATAGTCTGGAGGATCCAGTGGTGGCGCATGTTTTCAGAGAGCAGCTCGAGGATGGCTGATAAACAACCTGATAACAAACAACCCAAATCCCAGTGCCGAATGGGGTATCCTCAACACTGACATGACCAAAACCTGCAGAGAGACCCTTGGCCAGATCAAAAGAATGCACCTGGAACGGTTAGATGAAAAGGACTCAGAAATCAATTTACTCGTCTACGGTAACCATGCTGCTTTAGCTGCATGGCAAAATAACCCTCAAATTCGGACCAACGTTGATACCTTCCGGAAGAAGAAAGCAGTAGCCCAGTGCGAACTTTGCAATCTAAAGAACGAATGGTTGAAAAATTGTGAGTGGGAAATGCAAAATTTTTCAGATCAGAACATGATGCGTTAAAACGTTTTATGGCCCAATTACTCATAGCACAGCCCCCTATGCTCATCCATCAATAACTCCCTAATTAAAGACGAAGAAGGCATTCTTCAGCGCTCGAAAGAGCTCTACCATTTGCTGTTCAACCGAAACACCGATGTGGATGTCCTGACTACCCAGCAGGTCCCTCAGCACCAAGAGCTGACCCACCTCAGCTATCTTCCATCCCTGGATGAGATAGCTACTGATATCAAATAGATGAAAAATAACAAAGCCTGACTGAATTTCATTCGAGGTACATAGAGCAGGAGGACCTCTTCTTACCAGCCGTCTCCACTCTCTCTTGGAGAATATAATGGGAGAAGGAAGTCACCCCTAAGGGTTTTAAGGATGCTTCCATCGTCAATATTTATAAGGACAAGGGTGACCGGTCAGACTGTCAACTATCGCGGGATCTCGCTGCTGTCAGTAGCTGGCAAGATTATCATCCTAGTCCTCCAAATCAGACTTCTTCCTGACGTGGAAAATTTTCTTTCAGAATCTCAATGTGGCTTTAGACCATCACAGTGCACCACTGGCATGCTCTTTGCTGCCCACCAGATACAGATAATGTGCCTTGATCGACCTTACCAAAGCGTTCGACTTGGTCAACAGGAAATGGCAGTCCATCTCTCTGTCGTTTTGGCTGTCCACCAAAATTCATCGCTATTGTGAGGCAACTACACAATGGCATGAACAGCAGTGTCCTGCACAATGGCACCCAGTCTGAATTTTTCCCCATCCAAACCGACCTAAAACAAGTATGTGTAGTGGCACCAACTCTCTTTTCCATTTCCCGATTGCCTTCCTTACATGTGCCAATGCCAATTTAGCTGGCGGGGTGAAGGCACTTTTCAACATGAAACGACTCCATGCAGGAACAAAGGTGTCGGCCGCTTCCATTACTGAACTTCAGTATGCAAACGACCCCATCATTGTCGCTCACACTGAAGGCGACCTACATGAGATTTTGAACACCTGTGCGGATGCATAGACACACTTCGGCCTTGAGGTGAATGTACGTAAGACTCAGATTCTATTTCAGCCTCCCCTTGGTTCAGCGATACCTTCACCATCCATCCAGGTTAACGGTACTACCCTCACTAATGTTACCCTCTTTCATTTCCTTGGATTCCACTTGTCCACCACCGCGGATATCGATGAAGAGTTTCAACATCTGTTCAGATGTGCATCTCAAATCTTTGGCAGACTTCGCACCCGTGTCTTCACTTTGTGTGAAATATAACAGAGTCTAGAATGCTTTTAGTGTCCTTGTGGGTTAGCCGGTAAGCGTTCCCTAGTCCCACCCAGTAGGTCGAGGGTTCGATGCCTTGCTGGTGAGGTCGTTGATTATATGTTCAAAGTCAGCAAGTTATATGGACTAAAAATGAAGTATATATATGTACCTCGCGTTTCATACCAGCTGGATTCGGTAAAATGCTACTGACACCACATACGAGGCACGGGCAGTTTCCCAATGAGGTTCACGGCGCCATCAGCTCGATAAACAGGCTTTGTGTGAAATATAACAGAGTCTAGAACTGCTTTTAGTGTCCTTGTGGGTTAGCCGGTAAGCGTTCCCTAGTCCCACCCAGAACGTCGAGGGTTCGATTCCTTGCTGGTGAGGTCGTTGATTATATGTTCAAAGTCCGCATGTTATATGGACTAAAAATGAAGTATATATATATATATATATATATATATATATATATATATATATATATATATATATATATATATATATATATATATATATATATATATATATATATATATATATATATATATATATATTGTTATGAACTACGCCATCAATTGTCATGATATACCTACCCAGCACTACGAACCACGCCATCTATTGTCATGATCTACCTACCCAGCACCACGAGCAACGCCATCTAGGGACGAAACCCGAGTATGACTAGTCTTAGTTACCACTCCGGGGTTTCCCTTCTCCATATCCTGGTTGTTGCGTCACCTCCTCCAAGTCTTCCTCATCAGCTCCAGATCGAGGAGAGTTCAGTTCACTCTGGGAAGTGACCACACTAAGATCAACTATCCTGGAAACCTACCGCACAGTGACTACCTACCATCTTCTTCAATACTCAGCCTTACTCGTCAGACATCTCAGCTCCGCACTTAAGTATTTGTTATCCTATATTGCCTCCCCACCTCCACTTGCTTCAAATTGTTGTATGTTGTATAAATATGTATATACTCTTAAGCCAATGTTGCGTATGTTTAGGTTAAGTATGGTTAAGGGTAAATTATAGAAAGCTGAATATTTGTTAAGGAATTTATGGTACTTTATTATACACAAGAAAAACTCTCATCCTTTGTCTACCCTTTTATTGTCCGATTGTCTTTGTTTGTTTAAGTTTTTTTATTGTTGTTGCCTGTTGGGATCTGGGTAGACTTTTAACTATATTCTAAATCCCCAATTCGTAACAAATGGCGACCGTGACAGGACACGACCTTAAGTGCCATATTTCTTCCCCCCTTGTTACTCCTTGTTAATTATTCCTCCCCGTCACTTCTGTTCACAATTGCTTTACGGTGGTTTAAAGTTCCTTCATATGTGTGTGCATATATTGGTATTATCGTACAGTAAGAGTGACAGACGCAGGATATTAGGTTCCGAGTGTCATAAGGCTTACCTGTTATTACATGTAGGCAGTCGTGTAGTAAATCTTATCGAGTGTAGGGAAGAATCCGGATCTGTTTAATGCCGCACCCTCTCTCCAGAGTAGGCTGTTCCATAGTCACTAGTTTACGGTGAAGTGATATCTTGGGACGCCCCGCTCTACCAGGACCCCATAATTATAAAGCCTCAATTATTGTTCTTCTTATTATCTCATTCGGGGTCAATAATAAAGTAACTCAAGGGTTGTTTATCCGGATCTTTATATTAATGCCGTAATACGCCCTTCCTGTTTCAAGTATCTTTCCAAGTCTCTTATCCTTATTTAAGGATCTTATCAGAAAAACAATATTCATAAGAGTAATTTCCCTAGGTATAACTTGGGTAGTTTCCAGGACTTTCTGGTTATCCACTGCCGTGATATTTTCTAGGGTAATCCACTTATCTTATCTTTTTGGCCATTAGTTAATTTATCCTAGTTTTTCTTAACAATGACCACCTCAGGTTTTGATCTCCAGGATTTTATTGAAAATCCTTTCGTAGCTAAATTACGTGTTAATATCCTGAAGAAAGAATGGAAAAGTATAGCCACCTATTACAATATCCCATATTTACAGCAACTGACTAAGGAAATGTTAAAAATTCTGGTAATTGAAATGTTGGTTCAACAAGAAGTTTTAGAAGAATCCGCTGTTGACCAATTATCGCCCATGTCCAAGATACTTCAACCACTACA
>NW_024737068.1:3199906-3229752 GCF_018991925.1 Homarus americanus
CACTGTCATACTCTGCCTCACACACTCCAGGTTGTAGATTCCACTAAGCTCCTCGGCGTCACCATAGACAACAAACTAAATTGGAAACCACACGTTGTATCAGCCCCTTTTAGTCTTTATATAAATGTCAGGGCAATACATTGTCTTTATATAATCATATCACCCCCTGTAACTTTCCACTAGCTATGAGGTGACATGATCATATCACGTGATGGGCAGGTTCCTTGAGGCGCGGCCCAGTGACTGTTTAGCTCAGCATTTAAAAGGCCGGCACCCTGCGACATTGTTACTCAACCCCTAACACAGGTCGGACATATATAGAAGGTCTATTAACATAGCCTCCGTCCTTCTCTTAACACTCATAGTTACAGTGATAAGTTTCGGTGATCTACATTTGGAACTGTTTCCTCGATAGTTCCTAAATAAAAGGATAACAGACAATTGGGTTTCGTTACCAAAAACCCTCTATATAATATAAATGTTCCAGCCTCATTAACCTAGACAGACTCAGCAGTTAAATGGCCTAGAACAACGTCAGTGAAGTTATCAAGTCCTCCAGTTTCCGTCTCCACCTCCTCCGCCGACTCAAGTCCCTAGGAGTTCCTGCTCCTGAGCTCCTCAGTGTTTACTCAACATTCATACTTCCCAAGCTCACCTATTCCTCCCCTACCTGGTCTTCCTCCCCAAATGCCACACAATGTAAACACCTAGAAAAAGTGCAAAAGAGGGCATTCAAGATCATTCTCTTCCCTTCCTACTCTACATATAAAGAAGCGCTTAACACACTGACCCTCTCGGCTCTCTCTAACCATTACCACGACCTCATCTGAAAATTTGGTGAGAAGTTTCTGCACCATCCTCGTCACCGGCTCCTACTACCACCCGAGATCCCTCGTCAAAGAATTGCTGTTCGACACCAGAACCGCATCCAGCCCTTACGAGCGCGTACTGATCGCTATAAGAACAGCCCAGGCCCAACCATTATAAAAATTATCAATAACTTGTAATAAACCAGTGTATTCACTCCAATCGATCTTACCTTTTTGCACTGTCACTATGTTGAAATGCCCTGTAGTTTGAGCATCTCCCCACCTAGTTATGATCTATATATATATATATATATATATATATATATATATATATATATATATATATATATATATATATATATATATATATATAGAAGTATGTCTGTGTGTTTGTTTGTGTGTTTGTGTGTGTGTGTTCGCACGAGAGTCTCGGAAACTACTTTACCGATCTATGGTGATGATGGATGGTGTTATATGTAGTGATGATGATGGATGCTGTTTTATGTAGTGATGATGGATGCTGTTATATGCAGTGATGATGGATGTTGTTATATGTAGTGATGATGGGTGGTGTTATATGTAGTGATGATGGATGGTGTTATATGTAGTGATGATGGGTGGTGTTATATGTAGTGATGATGGATGTTTGAAAAATAAGGACCACCTAAAATATACATATATATATATATTCAACCCTCTAGGTTGAACCCCGGCCTGGCCCTAGAGTGTGACCGAGGAACGCTAACCGCTGGACCACCAGGTGCTAAAAGCAGTACTGGGCTTTGTTATATTTCTCCTAAAGCCTGTTCAATGAGCTTAAAGCGCCGTGAACCTCTAATAGGGACTATCCATTATCATGTGGTGGTCGGAGTAACGTTTTACCAAATCCGGCTTTGAGACTTTGAGATCCATATATATTTCCTTTTGGTATTATGAAATTTATATATATATATATATATATATATATATATATATATATATATATATATATATATATATATATATATATATATATATATATATATATATATATATATAAAACAAAGAAGTATGTCTGTGTGTTTGTGTGTTTGTCTGTCCGCACGAGAATCTCGCAAACTACTTTACCGATCTTTAGTGATGATGGATGGTGTTATATGTAGTGATGATGATGGATGGTGTTATATGTAGTGATGATGATGGATGGTGTTATATGTAGTGATGATGGATGATGTTATATGTAGTGATGATGGATGTTGTTATATGTAGTGATGATGGGTGGTGTTATATGTAGTGATGATGGGTGGTGCTATATGTAGTGATGGTGGATGTTGTTATATGAAGTGATGATGGATGGTGTTATATGTAGTGATGATGGATCATGTTATATGTAGTGATGATCTATATATATAAACCAAAGAAGTCTTGGAAAATATACGGAAGTACAATTCATGCTTCCAGATGACATCCTTTGGAGCTACCAGAGTAGTTCGTGAGCACGGATACATGCCCACATTCAAAGTCCAGGGTCAAGTCTATCACAATGCAGGAGCCCTCTTACCACTGGGAGATCATGAAAAGCAGACTACTATCAGGTGTGGCAATATTCAAGGTGTCAGACATGACATTGTCCTATGTATCCAAGAAATGCTGCGTGAGCGCAACACGTATGTACAGTTATTTAAAAATGCCCTGGAAAACATGCCTTCTGACGAGTACAAAGTCAGGATCAAAGCAGACACTACCCCCAAAGGGAGAACATGAAAGAAGATTCAATGCTCCTGTAATTGATGAAGTAGCCATTCTGATCGTCGGTCAAGAGATTGAGAAACGAGACATCATACTCAAAATGAGAGACGAGTCGCTCACAAGAATATCAGAGACACATCGATCTTATGATGCACTGCAGTATCCTCTCATCTTCTGGAAAGGTGAAGACGGATATCACTTCAATATTCCTCACACAGATCCAGCGACTGATGTGGCAAAAATAGGTACGAAAGTCTCATCTAATGACTTTTACTCATACAGATTCATGATTAGAGAACACAGTTTCAGCCAGATACTAAGATCAAGGAACCTCTTCCACCAGTTTGTAGTGGACATGTATGCCAAAATTGAACAGAAAGACTCACCTTCATGCGACTCAACCAACAGAAGCTCAGGGTTGATGACTACATTCATCTGAGAGATGCAATAGCAAGGGATGGACATGTGGGCAATGTTGGATAGCTGGTGATTCTCCCCTCTTCCTTCACTGGAGGTCCGCGATACATGCATGAAAAGACTCAGGATGCCATGACCTACGTCAGAAACTAGACGACCAGATCTCTTCATTAATTTTACATGCAACCCTGCAATGGAAAAGGATGGAAATCATGATGAGGTGACACAGTTTCAGCAAGGCCGTTATATATGCAGTAATGAAGCCCTATGGAGAATTTTTAATTTTCCCATACACGAACGATGTCCATCAGTAGTTCATCTGGCTATTCACCTGGAAAATGGACAAAGAGTATACTTCACAGAAGAGTCCCTCCAAAATCAAATGGCAAATCCTGCGGATACGACCCTCACTGCATTTTTCAAGCTTTCGCAGGAAGATGAGTTTGCTCAAATACTCCTGTATGTTGACGTACCCAAGTGCTACACATGGCAGACTTCAATGAAAAAGTTCCAGAGAAGAGCTCAAGGATCCGATGTTGAAGGATATCTAGGGATAAAGTCAGGCAATGCTTTGGGACGTGTCTACACGGTTCACCCCAACAACTTTGAATGCTATTGTTTGAGTCTACTTTTGCACCACATCCGTAGCCCAGCATCATATGCAGCACTCAAGACAGTGAATGGACAAGTCTGCAGAACCTATCAGGAAGCGTGCAATCTCCTTGGCCTACTGGAAGATGATGGTCGCTGGAATGACACATTAGAAGAGAGGCAGCAGCTACTCAATCGCCAATGAGAATGAGGAACCTGTTTGCCATCATGATTGCTATATGTGGACTTTCCAACCCAAGCCAGCTCTGGAAAAACCACCAAAAAAGTCTTTCAGAGGATATGCTTCATCAAGCAAGAAGAGAACATCCTGGTTAAAAGATTGAGTTCATGGATGACATGCTCAACAGGGCTCTCATCATGCTGGAAGACAAAGTAATGGAGCCATGCGGAAAAACCTGACTGATTTTGGATTGCCTTCCCCAAACCGAGAAGAACCAGTAGTTGCAAACAGGGAGTTGCTCAGAAAGACAGACTACTCAGTTAAAGTTCTGGTGATTTTTCTTGAAGAAAATGAGCCTCACCTGGTGCCTGATCAAGCAAATGCTTATGAACAGATCTTGCAAGCGATACAAGCGGAGCAGGGAGGTATGATCTTTCTCGATGAACCTGGCGGGACAGGAAAAACATTCCTGATCAACCTTCTGTTGGCCAAAGTACGTCATCAGGGGAAAATTGCTCTTGCTGTGGCATCCTCAGGCATTGCTGCAACTCTACTAGAAGGAGGACGTACTGCACAGTGCACACTCAACTTTTAAACTGCCTCTCAACCTCGCTCACAATGAGAATCCAGTGTGCAACATCAAAAAAGGATCGGCAAAGGCAAAACTCTTAGAAAAATGCAGCCTCATAGTCTGGGATGAATGCTCTATGTCTCACAAGTTAGCGTCTGAAGCATTGGACAGGACCTTGCAAGACATACGAGAACATGACCATCTCATAGGTGGCATTACAATGGTCATTGCTGGAGACTTTCGCCAGACCCTACCTGTCATTCCTCGAAGCACTCCAGCTGATGAACTGAATGCGTGCCTCAAGGCATCACACCTTTGGAGAAGTGTTCAGACACTCACCCTATCCACAAACATGAGAGTACATCTACAAGGAGATCAGGATGCTGGACTGTTTGCAAACCTTCTACTACAGATTGGGAATGGAACTTTCCCTGTTGATTCAGAAGGACAAATAATCATTCCTCAAGGATGTGGAAATGTTGTAAAGTCCTCAACTGAGCTTACTAACATGGTCTACCCAAACATTATCCACCACTACAAGGATCACAAGTGGCTGCATGAACGCGAAATTCTGGCACCAAAGAATGAAACAGTGGCTGAAATCAACATGACTCTACTCAGACAGCTTCCAGGCAGTGAAACCTCATTCAAATCTGTTGATACAGTAATCGACCAGGGCCAACCAGTCCAGTACCTTGCAGAATTCCTTTATTCTTTGGAGCCCGCTGGAATGCCTCCTCACCACCTCACTCCCAAGATTGGAACTCCTATAATGCTCTCAAGAAATCTTGAACCACCAATCCTCTGCAATGGCACAAGACTGGTGGTGAAGAACATGACGCCACATGTACTGGAAGCTACAATATTGACAGGAAAAGCTAAAGGTGAGGACGTTTTTATACCAAGGATACCTCTCATCACCAGTGACCTGCCATTTGAATTCAAGCGACTTCAGTTCCCGGTTAAAGTGAGCTTTGCTATGACCATCTACAAAAGCCAGGGACAGTCCCTAAAAATGGTTGGCCTAAACCTGGTGTTTCCTTGCTTCTCTCATGGACAGTTCTATGTTGGATGCTCCAGAATGGGAACTGGCAAAAATTTGTACATACATGCTGCTAATGACAAAACCAAAAATGTGGTCTACCTTAATGCACTACGGTGAGACAATGTGGAGCCTCCCGGAAGGTGGCGTCCTACCGTGGCCTAGCGAAAGAGCCGCCAGGAGGGCGGCGATTCCGCTAGTAATAATAATATAATAAAGAACCATAAATAAAAAAAATAAGAAAAAGAAGATCAAAAGTGAAAAACAATATATGAATGTAGTGTTGTCAAAGTAAGAGAAACAATTGAGACCCTGCAATTGTGTGTAAATAAGGCAGAAAGTCAGATCAGCAACCAGGGACTTGGTCAATAAGTTTTTGATGCCATATCGCAACAGGGTCTGCCATTAGACAACACATTATGCTTCCAATATCTTTCCAGACGGTAGTACCACCATGTTTGATAGCTTCCTACCACCTACTACCTACTACGTTGAACTGGCCATGTTACCTGTATGGACGACAGTATTCTGCCAAAGCAGCTACTTTATAGTTACCTAACGAATGGCAAACGTAACGCTGGCAGACAACGTAAAAGATATAAGGATAGTCTTAAGACAAACCAGAAAAAGTGCCAAATCGACCCCCTCACCTGGGAGACGATCACCACACCTTAACGCTTGGAGGGGCACCACACCAGGTGTCAATATCTTTCAGTTAGCCCGACTGCATACCGAGTCAGACATGCTCCAGCGCCGGAAAGATGCTACCACTGCCTCTCCCGCACTAGATGTAGCCCTGCACTCGTGCAACATTTGTGGACGGCCCTGCCGCTCCAGTATCGGCCTCTCGGGTCGCCTCAGAGCTTACAGAGCTGGATGATCGTCATTCTCGATTCCGAGTGACAGCAAAGTATTAGTGGTATATATGTATGTATGTATGTATGTATGTATGTATGTATGTATGTATGTATGTATGTATGTATGGCTGTATGTATGTATGTATGTATGTATGTATGTATGTATGTATGTGCTCTTTTGCACACGCACATAGCGATTTTTTTTAAGAATGAGTGTTTAAATGAGTGTATATTTTATGGATGTATATGTTTATACCTTATCAGGTAGTGTGGAGGCCGTCAGCATCTCTCCTCACGCTTAACACCATCCAATACATTTGACCAGTGGGTGCCAACATCTCATTACGTTTGGTGACAAACGACCAATGAACGGCGACCTGTCACATCCCATTTGAAGACAAATAACCAGTGATCGCTAACTTCTCTTCACCACCAGTGGACAAACGACCAATGATCGAGCACCTCTAACACCAGGGCGATGGAAGGTTTAAAGCAGTAAAGAGAATATCAGGAACTACTGCATTGGAACTTACTAAATGTATCAGTATAAAGGATGGTTTATAATTTGTTGACGATATGGAGGTGATTTTATATTTCACCAAGACCATAAATAAATAATGATTTTTTTTTCTTTACAACAACAAAAATCTAAATGTAGTAAATGATTTATAGCAGCGAGTGTTATTATTAATAAAATGATATACAGCGGTGTATTTTTGGTTCGGTGAATTATTGTGTCTATATACACAATGGCCTCTGAGTTTCGGGCTGATGAAATTATACTGATATGCATACATACATAACACGCACACACACACTTATATATATATATATATATATATATATATATATATATATATATATATATATATATATATATATATATATATATATATATATATATATATATATATATATATATATATATATATATATATATGAAGTCTATAGTATAACCTTTCTCTCTCCCTCTCTCTCTCCACCACTTCCACCCCCTCCCCTCCCCCAGCAGGTCCGGGTCTATTTTCGCCAGCTAATGACTTTTTATTGTAGCGAGTGAGGGACCTCCCCCAAATGATCCCCTCCCTCCACTTAACACACCCTCCTCACTTTCTCTCTTTATTTTCACCCCTCACTCTCTCTCATTTATTCTCTTATTCTTTCACCTACTCCCTACTCCAATTAGAAAAGTCAACCTGTCCCACCTTTCCCTCCGTCGCTCCCCTTTTCCCTTCACTCATCCCTCCCTCTCTCACTCACTCCTCTCACTCTTTTCTCTCCTTTTCACTACCCAAATGCTTCATTATTATCACTCCCATATTTCCTATTTTCACTCCCTGTATTTTCTCATTCCCTTCTTCCCTTTCCCCATTTTATTCTTCCCATACATTCTCTCGCCACCGTCCTACAGTTACCCCTCACTCCATTTCTCTTTCTCTCTCTTTCTCCCCCCATTCTCCTCTCACCTCACCCACTCCTTCCCATACCTACTCACTCCTCTCCCATTCACTCCCTCCCTCTTTTTCCTTCATTGTCTCTCTTCTCTTTTTCCCTCTCTTCCCCACCGCCTTTCCACACATTCACTCACCTTCCTACTATTTTTTCACAGTATTCGTCACTTTATGTTAATCGCCTAGTTTCTCTTCCTCCTTCACCCCCCTCGTTTTCTCCCTTACATTTTCTTTATCTCTCTTCTTTCTTCTCATATTTTCTTTCTTATTCCCTCTCTTCTCTTGCACTGAGCCGTTTTATTTCGGTGTCTGCTACATCCCTTTTTATTTATTTTTAGCCCTTATTCCCTGTTCTCTTCATAGTCAGAGTGGAGTGGGGATACTGGTGTAAGAGAGGGCTTATTACGGTTAACAAATTTATTGGCAAAGCTTGGAGTACAGTTTGCCTATTCTGAGTAATTCAGTCAGGTCTTGACACTGAAGGTGGTATCACTTCTCACTGCCACGCAGGACAGAGGATCATAAACAAAGAAATCAATCATATTCATTAACAGTATACATAGGTCAGAGTCATGTGGGTGATATCACTGTTCACTGCCACGCAGGACAGTGGTTCATACGACGGTGGTGGTGAGGGAGAGGAATGTGACTGGTGGTGGGGAGATGGGCGGGTCTTTTGGTGAGAGGGTGTGATGGTGATGGACCGGGACGGGGGTGATGGTGGTGGGGACGGAGACGAGGTTGGGGAGAGAGTGGAAGAGAAGGGCTTTGCTGGTGGTGTCGGAAGAGAGGTTGGGCGTGTTGGTGAAGGATCGGAGACGGGAATGTTAATAATAATAATAATAATAATAATAATAATAATAATAATATTCCTAATAATAATAATAATAATAATAATAATAATAATAATAATAATAATAATAATAATAATAATAATAATAATGATAATAATAATAATAATAATAATAATAATAATAATAATAATAATAATAATAATAATAATAATAATTAACGGTTTATTGAAAGAGCATGGCAGCCGGAAGGCTTAAAATATACAATTACATAATTGTGGAGTAGGGAGTTGGTCTCTTGATTTACAAATGATATACAGGTAACATAAGTAATACAAATATGATATATAGTAATTAGGTGTTGATAATTTTTACAATAGTTGGGACTGGGCTGTTCTTATAGCAAAATCCCCAGGGCCGGATGAAATTTTCCCTCGAGTCTTAAAAGAGTGTAGGGAACAGATTAGCGGACCCCTCGTAAACTTATTTACAAAATCATTAGACACTGGAGTTGTGCCAGAGTTGTGGAAACAGGCAAATGTAGTACCCATATTCAAAAAGGGAGACAGAGCATCAGCGTCAAATTACCAGCCGATCAGTTTGACGTCAGTAGTGGGGAATTTCTTGAATCAATTATAGCAGATAGCATCCGATCGCATCTAGAGAAAAGCAAATTAATCTACGACTCTCAACATGGGTTTACAAAGGGAAAATCTTGTCTAACAAATCTGCTAACGTTTTTTAGGAAATTCTTCGAGGTAGTAGATAATGACGAAAATTATGATGTTATTTACTTAGACTTTAGCAAAGCATTTGACAGAGTACCGCATCAGAGGCTTCTGAGAAAAATTAAGGCTCATGGTATCGAGGGGAAAGTTTTAAATTGGATAAAATCATGGCTCACCGATAGAACGCAGAGGGTCAGCGTAGATGGTGTTAAATCTGAGTGGGGCCGTGTAACCAGTGGGGTTCCCCAGGGGTCAGTACTAGGCCCACTCTTGTTCATAATCTACATAAACGATTTAGATACTGGGATCAGCAGTGACATAAACAAGTTTGCGGATGACACCAAAATAGGGCGGCAAATTAATTCAGGGCAGGATGCAAATGCATTACAGGAGGATCTAAATAAACTGCAGGGGTGGTCTGAAAAATGGCAAATGAAATTCACCACCAGCAAGTGCAGCGTACTTAATATTGGAAGAACAAATACTTATAATGTATACAGCCTTAACAACATCAACCTAGAGAAGTCGACTTGTGAAAGAGACCTAGGGGTACTTGTAAGCCCGGACCTACGGCCTAGAAAACAGTGCGTTAATGTTCGAAATAAGGCAAACAGAGTATTGGGTTTTATATCTAGAAGTGTAAGTAACAAGAGTGCAGAGGTCTTATTGCAACTATATCTTGCGCTAGTCAGGCCGCACCTCGATTATGCGGTTCAGTTCTGGTGCCCCTATTATAGAATGGATATAAATTCACTAGAGTCGGTGCAGCGAAGAATGACAAAAATGATTCCGGGACTTAGAAACCTTCCATATCAGGATAGGTTAAAGAAACTTAACTTGCATTCCCTAGAAAGACGAAGAGTGCGGGGAGATATGATAGAAGTATTTAAGTGGGTGAAAGGAATCAATAAAGGGGATATAGATAAAGTTCTTATAATATCCGAGCAGGATAGGACTCGGAGCAACGGATTCAAGTTGGATAAGTTTAGGTTTAGGAGGGAGATAGGAAGAAACTGGTTCACAAATAGGGTGGTGGACGAGTGGAACAAGCTTAGCAACTTTGTAGTAAGTGCGGGAACTCTGGAAAGTTTCAAAAGGAGGCTAGATAGGTTCATGGATGATAGAGAGTGGTAGTAACTCTCGACAGGAGCTGCCATGCACAGGCCAATCTCTGCACTAAAGTTAGGAAGCTCGAGTGTCTCCCCGGGGCAGGGATAGGTAGAGTACTGGAGAGAGTGGAGAACGTCATTGATGACTGTGGAGACAACCCCATAGTCTTACTCAGTGCAGGAGGCAATGACGTAGGTAAGCTTACCAGTGTCGAACTGCGTAAGCTGTATAGGGAAGCTCTAGATAAGATTAAGGTGAAGGGTGGAACTCCTATTGCTTGCTCTATCCTACCTAGACGTGGTGCCAGTCGTGAATGGATGTCCCGTGCAAATCGGTTTCAATTGCTGGTTGGAAGAACAGTGTAAAGAGCTGTCGACGCCATTCATTGATAATTGGAGCCAGTACTATGGTAATGATAGTATGTATGCAAGGGATGGGGTGCATTTCAGTAGGAAGGGGGTGGCCGTGCTAGCGAAGATAGTTGACAGGGTAGTAAAGGTGGGGTTTTAATATGTCCAAATCCCATCAATGGTAAAGAGAGGAAAATACCATGTGAAAAAAACAACAGTGAAACAGAAGTAGATAATGCTGAAAATATAGTTAGTCATAATAACAAACATCAAAGTAATAAATGTAAAACAGATAGAAACGGAAGAAATATATTGAGTGTTTATTATACTAATAGTAGAAGCTTGTGTAACAAAATGGACCAGCTCAGAGCCATTGTTAGTAAAGAGAACATAGATATAATTGCAATAACGGAAACATGGATAAATTCAAACAGCAAACATTTTTTAGCAGAATTTCATATTCCAGGATATAACCTATTTAAATTTGACAGAGTAGGAAGGAGAGGGGGCGGTGTAGCAGTGTATATCAGGGTGTCATTAAAAAGCTGCAATAAATCAAACATTAAAACAAATAGCGACAATGAAAGTATTTGGGTAGAGATTGGTGAGGGCAATGAGTCCGTAGTCATTGGTGTTATATATAGACCACCTAATTTGAGTAGGAACGATGGTAAATTGCTATGGGAGGAAATAAAGAAGGCATCTGATAGAAACAATGTATGTATTCTAGGCGATTTCAACTTTTCAGGCTTAGATTGGAAAAATCAACTTAGCGATAATGAATCTGAAGATTTTCTAGAAGTAGTACAAGATAGTTTTTTATATCAATTCATAAACTCGCCCACTAGAGGAAATAATATCCTCGATTTAGTTCTCAGTAATAATGAAAATCTAGTAAAAGATGTTGGGATTGGAGACGAACTAGGAAACAGTGATCATAAATCCATATATTTTAACATAATATGGAATGGCAGGAAGAAGGAAAATTCGGCCTTGATCCCGGATTTTAGGAAGGCTAATTACGGTAGCTTAAGGAGAGACCTAAGGGATGACCCTATGGTCAAAAGATTAATCCCCCCCACACCTCCGGAAACTGTCAACTTAGGACGGGAGAACCCCGAATTTAATTTAGCAGCTACTTATGAACAATTTATTGCGACAATCCATAATGCTCAAAATAAACACATCCCTAAAAGAAAATTCAGATCGATACGGAACCAACCAAAATGGATGAATAATAGACTCTTAGATCTTCTAGGGAAAAAGAAAGGAGTATATAGAAAAGTTAAGAAAGGCGAAAATCACTTACTTGGTTACTATCAGAACCTAACAAGACAGGTAAAACAGAAATTAGGAAAGCAAAGAGAAATTATGAAATCAAGGTAGCAAACGAATCGAAAAATAACCCCAAAGCTTTTTATCAACTGTATAAATCAAAGGTTAGAGATACAATAGGTCCCCTTAAAACTACGACAGGAGAAATGACTGATGATGAGTTAGAAATGTGTAGTACGTTAAATAGTCATTTTCGCTCCGTATTCACAAATGAAAACCTAGCACAGTTTCCAGAAGTTCATAAGGTATATAACGACAGTATAGAAAATATGTTGATGAATATCAATATTACTAGTAATGATGTGCTTAAAGTAATTAACAAACTGAAGCCTCATAAATCGCCTGGTCCAGACGAGGTATATGCTAGAATATTAAAAGAATGTAGAGATGAGTTGAGTAATCCATTAGCAGTTTTATTTAATAAGTCATTAGAATCGGGCCTAGTGCCAGAAGCTTGGAAACTTGCAAATGTAGTTCCGATTTTCAAAAAAGGTGATAAATCAATTGCATCAAATTACCGTCCCATTAGTCTCACGTCAATCATAGGCAAGTTGCTAGAGTCAATTATTGCTACGAAAATCAGAAGCCACCTTGAAACATTCAACTTAATTCATTCTTCTCAGCACGGGTTCACCCAGGGACGTTCTTGTCTCACAAATTTGCTTAGCTTTTTCTCAGAAGTATATGAAGTGGTAGATAATGATAAGTCATATGATATAATTTACTTAGATTTCAGTAAAGCATTCGATAGAGTCCCTCATGAGAGATTGATAAGGAAGGTAGAAGCACATGGAATAGGTGGATCATTATTAAAATGGATTAGGTCATGGTTAACTGGTAGGAAACAAAGAGTCAGCATAAATGGATTTAAGTCAGACTGGGGTGCGGTCAAAAGCGGAGTTCCCCAGGGATCTGTATTAGGCCCTCTGCTGTTTGTTATATTCATTAATGATCTTGATTTAGGTATAACTAGTAGGATTAGTAAATTTGCAGATGATACCAAAATGGGGAGAGTGATAAATTCAGACAGTGACTTTGAACACCTTCAAAGAGATCTAGATACCTTACATGAGTGGTCAGTAGACTGGCAAATGAATTTTAATGCTGATAAATGCAAGGTACTACAGATAGGGAAGACGAATACAAACGTTAAGTATAAACTAGGTAACACGGAAATAGAAAACTCAGATTGTGAAAAAGATCTAGGTGTATTTGTTGGCAACGACTTGAAACCTAGAAAACAATGTATTAGCGTTCGCAACAAGGCAAACAGGATTCTTGGGTTCATATCTAGGAGTGTGAGTAACAGAACTGCTGACGTTATCTTGAAACTTTACCTAGCATTAGTGAGGCCACACATGGATTATGCGGTTCAATTCTGGTGTCCTTATTATAGAATGGACATAGATTCTTTGGAGAGAGTACAAAGAAGAATGACAAAAATGATCCATAATATTAGAAACCTTCCATATGAAGAAAGACTGAAAAGCTTAGGCTTGCATTCATTAGAGAGGCGTAGAGTTAGGGGAGATATGATAGAGGTGTTCAAGTGGGTAAGCGGGATTAACAAGGGTAAAATGGAAGATGTTCTGAAGCTCAGTAATAACGAAATAACTAGAACAAATGGCTTTAAATTAGATAAATTCCGATTCAGAAAGGATATAGGCAAGCACTGGTTTGGTAATAGAGTTGTGGATATGTGGAATAGGCTACCGAGTGCTATAGTAGGATCGGGGACGCTAGGGAGCTTCAAGACGAAGTTGGATAGGCACATGGAAGTGCTGGGATGGGTGTGAAAGGGATCTGCCCTGTATGGGCCAGTCGGCCTCCTGCAGTATCCCACTTTCTTATGTTATGTTCTTATGTTCTTATGTTCTTATGTTCTAATCAGTACGTGCCCGTATGGGTTGGATGAGGCTGGGCAGGTGTGTGTCCACGCGGCCAGGACAGTAACTTGGGGCATGCAGGTTAGATCAGGTGAAGCCGTGAGGTCAGGTCAGGTTTGGTCAGATCCAGCCACACTCAGCATTACACTGCTGTGTGTTTGTGCTTTTCCTTGGAGTGTACTGTAGGAACACTGTTTGGTAGTCAATCGTCCACTGATCACTTGAATGTTTTGTTGAATAAATCCCAGTGTAGTAAGGCTGGTAGGGCGTTGGGATATAGCTGGGGTAGGGGGGGCAGGGCCAAACAGACGCGGCCTGGCTGCTCAAACTGGGAGCGCCTTCAGGGCACAACTTGTCTCGCTGGTGATTGACGAGTGTGTGTGTGTGAAGAGTGAAAAAGGTGGGAGAGACTGAAGGATGGATGGAGGAAGAGAGGGAAAGAAGAAAATGAATGAGAGGTGGGAGTGGGAAGAAAAAGAATCAGTGGAAGAGTAGAGGTAAATATATATATATAAAAAGAGTAAAGGACGGGTGCTATCACCACCACCACCACCACCACCACCTCGGTTACTACCACCAATGGTACTACCATCACTACTACCACCACCACCGCCATTACTACCACCACTAGTACCACCACCCCCACTACTGAACATCACACGGCTCTCAACATTACATTTTCCCCGCGTCGGAATTGCAAATGACTATGGTAGAATAATTTGCATACTGCATGTTATAATTTGCATTGTGACAAGGCCTCCAAAATGCAAAGTACCATGTCGGCATTTTAGGCTCACTTGTCAGGTGTGTTTTGAGGATTCGAATGCGTGTTTTTATATATATATATATATATATATATATATATATATATATATATATATATATATATATATATATATATATATATATATATATATAGATATATATATATATATATCGACAAAATCACACAGGAAAAGGGAACATAAGAACATAAGAAAATAAGGGGTCTGCAATAGGCCGGTTGGCCTGTGCTGCATGGCAGCTCCTCTCGAGAGTTACTACCACTCTCTATCATCCATGAATATATCCAGCCTCCTTTTGAAACTTTCCAGCGTTCCAGCACTTACTACAAAGTTGCTAAGCTTGTTCCACTCGTCCACCACCATTTTTGTAAACCTAAACCTAAACTTATCCAACTTAAATCCGTTGTTCCGAGTCATATCCTGCTCGGATATTATAAGAACTTTATCTATATCACCTTTATTGATTCCTTTCACCCACTTGAATACTTCTATCATATCTCCCCGCACTCTTCGTCTTTCTAGAGAATGCAAGTTTAGTTTATTTAACCTATCCTGATATGGAAGGTTTCTAAGTCCCGGAATCATTTTCGTCATTCTTCGCTGCACCGACTCTAGTGAATTGATATCCATTCTATAATAAGGGCACCAGAACTGAACCGCATAATCGAGGTGCGGCCTGACTAGCGCAAGATATAGTTGCAATAAGACCTCTGCACTCTTATTTCTTACACTTCTAGAAATAAAACCCAATACTCTGTTTGCCTTATTTCGAACATTAACGCACTGTTTTCTAGGCCGTTGGTCCGGGCTTACAAGTACCCCTAGGTCTCTTTCACAAGTCGACTTCTCTAGGTTGATGTTGTTAAGGCTGTATACATTGACAGTATTTGTTCTTCCAATATTAAGTACGCTGCACTTGCTGGTGTTGAATTTCATTTGCCATTTTTCAGACCACCCCTGCAGTTTATTTAGATCCTCCTGTAATGCATTTGCATCCTGCCCTGAATTAATCTGCAGCCTTATTTTGGTGTCATCCGGAGTACCTTGGCTTTCGTCTTTATTCAAGACATATTCAGTTGCCTTTGAAGATGTCTTGAATGGTTTTATCGAGATTTATCTTGTCCACGTTTCCATTGTGGACCTACATGATCGAGCACTAGGAAATCCAGTACCGTTACCTCAGTTGTGTGAGCGAGAATTTTTTGTGGATTTTGAGATTTCTTTAGAAGTTTGAGTGTTTGTACCTGTGGTTCTCAACCTATGGGTGATTCCTAATAGCTGGGCAATTTAAACTCAGTAAAAAATTAATGTCAAACACATTTGAGTAATTTTCGATTAACTCCCCAAATTCCACAAGCAGCTCAAATTGAATAGACGACGAATCAATGTTTCTTATGGTATACACAAGTATTTAGTAGACGAAAGGTTTCTAAACTTATTGAAGGCTGAAAATGCTAATTCTCCCATTGTTAAGTACAGGAACAGGCAAATCGGTTCCTGGTCTAGCGTCATACTACCAAACCTGATATAAGATTAGCTGAACGGGTGCGACAGTGGGTAACAAACACACGGAGAAGGAAGAAGGCAGCAAACGGGTAAAAAGCTAATAGTTGTTGAGAACCACTGGTCTATACGTATTCCACAAGAAACTTAACTTATAACCTAGTGACATTCAAGAATTTATAGAAATTTCGATTTTTTCAAGATTTAACATTCGTGATGGAGAGGAAATTCAAGTATATTCGAACACAGTGATATATTCAATGAGTATTTGAACAGTGATATGCTCAACGAATACTCGAACAGAGTGATGTATTCAACGGATATTCTATCTTTTATTTTTTATTTTTGAGGACATCTTATGTATTTGTTTTCTACAGATGAAATACAACAAACGTGTTCAGTAGGTATGATTGTTTGTTTTGAAAAATTGGCAGGTCTAATTTGCTTACAGGTGCCTTCATTATAGTGTGTATCTGCAAATACAGATGATATAACAATATGTATTTACGGAATTTATAAACTAAACATAATATAAACAATACACACATGTACACTACATAATAATTTAGCATATACGTACATGTGTACAGAAATGTATATAAGTGATACACGTGTGCACATTAAGCGGACTAAAATACACGTGTACAAAAGTACACTTCCTTAAACACCTTGTTATGACAAAAGTACACTTTAAATATACACAAACTCGTGTACACACACTTCATGCTCAGTAAATCCTTGATAGAGCCGCGCAGTTCCAACCCTGGGCTGCAGAATCAATACCAGACTAACAAGACCATAGCGCCACTAACAACCCCACTTAACTGCCGTCCGTCTATAGTTTATAGCTCCTTCCACACCACAAACTGGACCAGGAAGAATATTTGTTTTGTTATGGCGTTTTATATATATATATATATATATATATATATATATATATATATATATATATATATATATATATATATATATATATATATATATATATATATATATGTGTGTGTGTGTGTGTGTGTGTGTGTGTAGGTGGCCATCACAAGATTGTACTGTATTTATTTCAACTATTAGTGTTATTTAGAACATTAGCGTTACTAAAAGTAGGTTCGATGCTGAGTAGGAGGTTGGCTGACATGGCGTCACGTATCACATCACCAGTATCCCAGACTAGCTACAAATTGATTCCATATGGATAGATCTTGAGACATGGGGGCCATGTGACGCTTAACCCAACCTCTCTCTTGATCACGCGGCTATGACTGAGTGAGACGCCGCTTTACGACGTAGTTTCTCGGGCTCTGTACGGCGCAGTTTCTCAAGCCTGCTATAATAGTGTCCACATGTAGCGATCACGAGGCTATGACCAAGGCGTCACATGACCCAAGGCGTCACATGACTATGCGGCGTCTCAAGACATGGCAAACCCAAGTCGCGATCTGTAGGAGTGAGTAGAGACTCAGTACCCCCACATCTAGCCCTTATAGCAGGCAACATCATTCGTCTCGACAGACTCTGTACAAAAAAAAATAATAATACAGAGAAAACCCTATACAAGACTACATTTCATCCCTTCTCAGCTCCCTACAACTGAAGACACGGGTACGGAGTCTGCCAAAGGCTTCAGACCCACATCTGATCGGATGTTGAATCTCTTCATTGATGTCTGCGGTGATGGACAGGTGGCAGCAAATATAATGAAAGTGGGTAACATTGGAGAGGGTAGTACCGTTAAGCTTCATGGATGGTGGAGGTGTGGGTGAACCAGGGGCAGGCTGAAAGAGAATATGAGTCTTACGTACATTCACCTCAAGGCCGAAGTGTGCATAAACATCTGCATAAGTGTTCAGGATCTCCTGTAGGTCGCGTTCAGTGTGAGCGACAAAGGTGAGGTAGTCTGCATAATGAAGTTCAGTAATGTAAGCTGCTGTCACCTTTGTTCCTGCCTGGAGTCGCCTTATGTTGAATAGACCCTTCATCTGGTAATGGATGTTCACCCCGCCGGCTAAATTGACACTGACACGAGTAAGAAAGGCAGGCAAGAAAATGGAAAAAAAAGAGTTGGTGCCAGTACACATCTTTGTTTTACCCCCGTTTGGATGGGTAAAAACTCAGACTGGGTACCATTGTGCAGGACGCTGCCGTTCATGCCATAGTGGACTTGCCTCACATTGGTGATGAATTTTGGTGGGCAGCCAAAACGACTGAAGGTCCGCCAGAGGGCTTCCCTATTAACCGAGTCATAGGCCTTGGATAGGTCGAGAAAGGCCTTGTACAGGTCACGGAGTCATTCTCTACATGTCAGTGATGCTATGTGATGGTCTAAAGCCACAATGAGATTCTGGGAGGAAGTTTATCCGCCTCAGGAAGAAATCTGTTTCGGAGGACTCGGGCAATAATCTTGCCAGCTACGGACAGCAGCGAGATCCCGCGGTAGTTGCCACAGTCTGATCGGACTCCCTTGTTCTTATAAATTTGTAGGATGGAGGCATCATTAAGAGCTTTGGGGGATTTCCTCCTTTTCCCACATATTCTCCAGGAGAGAGTGGAGACGGCTGGTAAGCAGAGGTCCTCTTGCTTTATCCACCTCGGCTAGGATTCCATCAGGCCCTGAGGTTTTGATGTTCTTCATATGTTTGGTAGTAGCTGTATAATATGGACACGAAGTAGTACCTTAAGCTGTGTATTATCATATTACTGTATTAATTATGTATAGTACAGTATTACAGAACATGTATTAATTCTATGTAATATTTCCATTTATTATGCACCATGTTATGTATATGAATTATCATATTTATATTTTATGTATTCAGCTTGTGAATGCTGGCATCTGAACATGCCAGCACGCAGTAATACATAGAGTGAAGACCACCAGTCCTTATGGTGCGGAAGCGAGTTTCTTGGTCCATCTCTGTATATCTCCCGTACGAGAATAAGAACCTATTTTTAAGATAACAAGTGTTTGTGTATACCCTCAGTAGTGTAGAACATTTTGGGGGTATCAAAGGCAAACATAGAGTAGTAGCTACCTCATCCAGGGATGGAGGATAGCTAAGGTGGGTCAACTCTGGATGCTGAGGGACCCGTTGGTTACTCAAGACATCCGCATCGGTGTTTTGGTAAAGTGGCGAATGAAAGGGATCTTTCCAGGGCCGAAGGATGCCTTCTTCATCTTTAATTAGGGAGTTACTATCGGATGAGCAGAGGGGGCTGCGCCATGAGTGATTGGCCCATAAAATGTTTCAGTAGAATTGAAAAAATTGTGCATCCTCTGTTGATCTGCAAGCTTTTGCATTTCACATGCTTTATTTTTAAACCAGTCATTCTTTAGATCGCGAAGTTTGCGCTGGGCCGCCGCTTCCTTTTTGAGGAAGGTATCAGCTTTGGTCCGAGACTGAGAGCTGTTTTGCCAGTCAGTTAAAGCAGCACATTTATCATCGACGAGTACATTAATTTCCGGGTCATTTATATCAAACCAAGGCCTCTCTGCAGATTTTTGTCATGACAGTGTCGAGTATACCTCATTCGGCACTGGAATTTGGGTTGTTTGTTGTTGGGTTGCTTATCAGCCTATATTCTATCTTCTCACTGGTATCATGTGCTATTTGTAACGGTCCGCTGGATACTTCAGACGCTTAGTTTTAAAACCTCTTTTGAAGGCTTGCCGCCTTCGCTGTTTTACGGCGACGTGAAGTGAGAGCTTATCTCTGACGAGTCGATGATCAATGTCGCAGTGGTCTGAGCCACACATGGTTCGGGTGATGAGGACATCTCGGCGATCTCTTTCTCTGACAATGATGTAGTCAATCAGTTGTCAGTGTTTAGATCGTGGGTGATGCCACGATCCCTTGAACTTGTCGCCCTGCCTGAACAAGATATTGGTGTTAGTGTGGTTGCGTGCAGCACACTTGCTGAGGAGGAATACGTCATTGGGATTACACTTGCCGAGTCCATTTCTCCCTTTGATTTCCTGCCAAAAGTCAGCATCTCTGTCAGCTCAGGCACTGATGTTACCTTGGAACACAACCTTATCTTCTCTAGGGATAGAGATTAGCATTCTGTCAAGGTTGGCATGAAAGGCCTCCTCGATGTCATCCTCTGCATTCAGAATTGGGGCATATGCACTGATGAAGAAGGAATGACGTGAGTCACTCCAGGGGACTCTGAGCATCATGAGGCGCTCATTGATCCCAACAGGCATTTGAGTTAGCCTATGTAGGATGCATTGGCGGATGGCAAAACCGAAACGACTGTAGCCAGTCAAACTCCACACTTCACGTGAATGTAGTGCTCTACCAACATCCCAGTTACACTCTACACTTCACGTGACCGCAGTGTTCCAGTGTTCCACTAGTGTTTCATTTCTCTCAGGCCGTACAAACATGACTCTAATAGGGGACCTAGTGTGGAATCCCAGCGATTATCGTCAGCAGTGAGTAATGCAACAATGGACCATCTACCAACTACCATCAACTATTCATCTACCTCAGGAGGCCTTGTAACAGGGAAGTACATGACCGTGATTTTTGCACGTGACCAGCTGACCGCTAACCGGACACTCCACTCACGTGACTCATGACCTCCACTAGCTTCTCCACCTTACCTGCTGTCTCCCCTCCTCCACCCATACGCCATTGCCAGGTGCACAACGTTGCAACTATGAGTTTAGTTAACTAATTACTAATTGCTGTGTTAATTAAATTAGTGTGATGCATGCAGCATTTGTTATATACAATAGGATGTGTTCAGCCATCACTGAGTGTAAATTAATGGTTATGTATTCTTTTTTGTTAAAACTCCATGTCACAAGGCTTTAATTTCAGACCAAGGTCAGACAGCCAGCCTAAGGTGTCAATTAAGTCAGAACTACAAATAGGGGTATTAAAGCAGAATATTAGCACCAAGATGGCCACTGCCAAGGCAGTCTAATAGGTAGCAGTATGTCTGCTATAATCATCAAGCTGACTCCTCACCAATTTTGTATGGCGTACCTCAAGGCTACATTCTCGGTCCTGTATTGTTTTTGTTGTACATAAACTCTATAGTCCACTCCTGCACACTCATAAAATACAATCTATTTGCAGACGATAGTAATGTCAATGCCAGCAACTCAGACCTCCATTCCTTGGTGAGAACTATGAACACTGAATTGACTAAAGTCAGAACCTGTGTAATACGTAATAAACTGACCTTAAACCTCGAGAAAAAAAAAACACTACACAATCTTGCACAGAAGGAAAAACTTAACTCTAGATTTAGATCCCCCCTGTACCTTGTCAATACAGTCCTTAAACGCGCACAAAATACTAAATTCCTTGGGGTCATTGTTGATGAGAAACTTAGCTGGAGACACCACATACAGGCCAATTCTAGTAAAGTCATTAAACAGTACCGTATCATGTATTACATTCGACAGTCACTCACTCTTACAACAATGAAAGAAATCTGTTATGATCTTGTTTACAAACACCTGATACACTGTCACACACTATGGAGGGCCTCTGGTTCTTCAAAAACACAACCCCTGGTTACTGCACAAAAGATAGTTGTGCTGACAACAAACTACTTTTTAACAAATGATCACACAAATGAACAATTTGCTAAAATGATAAAATTCGAGAATATTAACACTTACTGCTATGCCCTATTTGTTTACAAATCTGCCAATCACTTGCATGATAATAATTATTTCCAGTTCCGGAATAATCAGAGATACAACTTAAGGCACCCAGAGCTACTAAGACCCCAGCTATGCGCTCCTCTCTGTCCCAGACTGTAAGGGCCGTAACGAGCAGGATGGTTGCCGCCGCTCGTTTGCTTGTTCGCGTCCCCACTTGGGGACGGAGGTGAGAACGTCACTGCTGCCTCGACACACAGATCAGACACTACCCAGCTAGCACCACAGCTGCACTTCCCCACTGCTCGTTCAAATTCTGGTTGTGTTCTCTTCTTATGTGCCCTGGGCTCGTGGGCTGTTACCCCAGACCTTTACAAATCTACTGTCAATCTCCAGACACTACCCAGCTAGCACCACAGCTGCACTTCCCCACTGCTCGTTCAAATTCTGGTTGTGTTCTTTTCCGATGTGTCCTGGGGTTGTGGGCTGTTTCCCCAGACCTTCACAAATCGACTGTCAATCTCCGGACACTTACCCCAGCTATTACCTCGGCTGCCACGTCATCCCCACTTCCTCCACACCGTCTGTGCCACGATGTTTCTCCTGTGTAGCAAGACATCGCCAGCCGGCACCAAGTGAGGAAGCTGACTTGACCTTCTCCCTGAGAGTTGATCACTGCTTTCCAGAACTTTCTCCAGGGCCGCCGCTGTAGGAAATATCTGTTCATTGTTTGATTACATTAATTGTTTGACTCCCTTAATTGTTTGACTCCATTAATTGTTTAACTCCCATAATTGTTTGATTCTCTTAATTGTTTTATTCCATTAATCGTTGACTCCAGTAATTGTTTGACTCCATTAATTGTTTGACTCCCATAATTGTTTGATTCTCTTAATTGTTTGACTCCCGTAATTGTTATTTAATATTTGTGTGAGTGGTGTCAGAGTTTTGTGTTATTTTCATAGTAAAGAGATGTCAATCTCTAACGGTTGTTTGTTATCCCTCGGAAAAGCATGTTTCTTGACATTCCTCTTATAAGATCCTGATTAGGCTGGCAAGGGATTTCTATCCCTAAGTCCCAGGCCTTTACAGGAGGCGACCTTGCCAGGATTGTCTCTGACTTTGGTTTCTGAGGGCTAACATTCGTTAGACTTCATCCATGACTGGTACAAGGACTACAAGCCTGACAACTCCCAAAGTTTCCATGACGATCTGATAGATAGGACTTATGCATACTTCACCAACAATGCCTCCACCAAAAAAAGGAGAAAACGTGGTCAGCATAATGGGAACATGCAGCAGCAGTGCTCTAATGACCCTGAGTTGAAAAAAACTCAGGGCTAGAGTCAGGAGGGTGGGTAAGGGTTACAAACAAATTAGAACACCTCAAATGTTACAATTGTATCAAGCTTCCCTTGCTATCCTCTGCAAAAGTCGAATAAGCTAATAACAAAGTGGGCTCGTGTGTCTAGCTATGACCAGCTAGGACTCGGGGACTCCTTGATGAGAAGTCTGTAGAGAGAAGTAATCTTATTAACTTTATGCTAGGCAAACAGCACGATGAGTGTGATGTTCCATATACTGAGTGGGAGCTTCACGCCGCCATCGCCAGGGGTAGGTCTACTTCCCATGGAGAGGACGGAGTCACCTACAACATCGTTAGAATACTAAGGTGTGTGCCGGGCAATCCATTGTTGGTATTGTACAATATGAGTCATGCCGAGGGCCAACTACCCACATCATGGACCAGCAGTATTGTTGTACCAATACCGAAACCAGGACAGCCTGATGCTTTTCGTCCCATACCACTAACTGATGGTTACAAGTGTTCCCTGAAGAATGCAGTGATGGGTAGGGAAACACAGGGTAACACTGAAGTCCGTTTATTAAGGGATAGGAGAAATACAAGTGGTGACTAGCGTGTGCCATGCACGGCTCACACAGTCAGACTGAGACTGCCTTGCCATATGGCAGCCTCGGGGCAATGTTGCCACATAACACGTGCAGTGTTGCCACGTAATTATATATATAAATGCTACTCGGCACAGTAGCTTATTTACAAGGTTGCTACTCGGCACAGTAGCTTAGATGCATAACCTACATCTCCCTCCCCCCTCACCCTCATAGTCTTTGTCTTGAGCGGACTTCTTAGTCCTAAGTCGCTCCGAGCGTCGAGGTGCACTGTGGGGCGGATCCTCGTGAGGTGTAGGTAACTCGTCCTCGGTCAGGGGGCCAGCAGCAGGGGGTGGGACTGGCCGGAGGAAGCGGCGGTTCCTCCACCAGACACGGCCGCTCAGCATCCTGACTTTGTAGTCCCGCGACCGGCCGACGCCCATCACTATGCCCACCTTGTCCCAACGTGTCGTCGTCAGGTCCTGGACGCGGACAAGGGCACCAATCTCCACTGGCTGAAGAGGGCGGGCACGGTCGTCATACCGAGCCTTGGCGTCCAGGGCACGTGTAGCGGCGCGGCGGTCGCACCTCTCGGCTCTGGTCTGCCAGACCTTCGCAAAGGCCTTGGTGTGTGCAGGAATGCAAGAGCGGAGAGGGTGACCATACAGGATCTGGGCAGGGGAGCGTCCTGTGTGGGTGGGAGTGGACGCGGGTTCTGGGCAGCTCTGTGCGGCAGCACCAGGCGCGTCGCTCATTGATTCACGCACCCTGCTGGCGGTGTACCGAGCAGCTGGGATCTGCTCGGGAAAGTCTCTGGGCACCACGCCTAACTCCTTGCAATGCTCCCACGACAACAAGGGTGTAGCGAGAGTAGGCTGCACGTCGATCCATCCGTGACACGACTTGTCGCCGTAGGTGATCTCAGCTTGAAAGGAGCCCACAGCGTCCGGCATCTGGAAACCGTCCGCATTGTAGTACTACAGCTGCGACGGTGGTCCCAGGTCGCGTTTGGTGAGGCCCAGTTTCTGGAGGTGCTTCAACCCAATCACCGTAGTATCAGTGCCGGTGTCCGGTATCACCTCGATGTGACCCAACACATCACCGTGTGTGACGGCGACGCGGATGGTAGGGGAAGGGGTAGCCCTGGGGCGTGTGGTAGAGTCCACCCTTATGATGTGACTCAGCTGCTGCTTGGGGCTGCGTTGGCCATCTGAAGGGGGCTGCGTGCGAACCACTCCGAGGGAAGTGCGCTGCTTTCCTCCTCGTCTCGGGCTTTTGGGATTGGGTTGGAGGCAGCACTTGTCGTAGTGTCCATAGCGACCGCAGGCCTGACACTTGTGTCCTCGTGCAGGGCACCTGTCTGTGTTAGACCAGTGGCCCTTACGGTCACATCCACGACACAGTGCGCCGGCGGCCGGGCATGTCTTGGGGCCATGCTGCTTTCCACAGCTGCCACAGGAAGCACTAGGCGGAGGCGTGGAAGAACGTGCGGCAGCCTTCACGTTGTTGCCCGCTTTCTTATCCTTCTTGTATTGTGAGATAGCTCTGACAGCAGGTGGGGCCCATAAGGCAGAGGTGGCGGACTTAGTGGCCTCGTACGACCGACATTCAATCACTACCACCTGGAGTGTGGAGGAAGCGTCCAGGGGGATGAGTGTCTGCACCAACTCTTCTTGCCTGACACCTGTCAAGATCCCGTGCTTGATCCAGGCTTCCTCACATTCCCGGCTGTGCGCCTTGCAGACGTCGATCTCCTCTGACAAACTCTTCAAGCGTACAAAAAAGTCGTCAAAGGATTCGTTCTCCGCCTGCTTGCAGCTGGTGAAGGCGCGGCGACGCAAAGCCTCGTTATTCCGACCCTTAACATGCTCCTGTAAAAGGTCGAGCACATCCGTCACTGAAGAGGTAGAATCGGGAGGCACTTGCAATGTGTGCTCCAAAACTCTCTGGGTCTCCAGCGACAAACACATCCACAGTTGGATGAGCTGTTTGTTCGGAGGCATGCTGTCAAGGTCCACCATCGTGGAGTAATCTGTCCAACGCCGCCTTCACTCACGAAAAAGCTGAAACGTGACGTAAGGTGAGAGGCCGGGTGGGAGCTGTTTGTTTGGAGGCAAGAGTACCTGGAGGACGCTGGTGTGGTGGAGGAGGGAGGATATTGGCGCCTTGATGCGCGCTACCTGCGAGTGAGGGAGGGTGGGTTAGCGCCAGGGTTGCCAATAGTGCCTCAAAACGCAATTTTTCCTCCTCTCTTCGTGTCTCCTCCCTCTGAAGTTCCATCTCTCTTCGTCTCTCGTCCCGGTCGTCCATCCACCTCAGAATTATGGCAATGTCCGTCACTGGAGGTGGAGGATGAGAGTCTGCGCCTGGTGGAGGGGAAGGTGGTGGGGAGTCGTGTCTCCCATCTTGACGTTGTCCCTTCTTACCGCCCATCTTAGTGTGTGCGTGGACTGCACTGTTTAGTATATAAAGTGGCGCCTCAACAGCTCGAACCACATATATATGACATAAACAGCGCAGAAATAATGCAAAGAGTCCACTGTTCTGTCCGTGAGTGAGTGTGTGCGTGCATGCGTGTGTCTCAGAGACAGCAGATGCACTTCGTGGTGGCCTTAATGCCGGTGGCTAGAGACGCGGCGGGGGGGTGAGACCGTCAGTGTCTCCCGGGATGTCACACGAGAAGGGTGTACGCCTGCGTGCTCCGTGGGTACCACTAAAACACAGGCCAATGCTCAACTCTCAGCTCTAGACACACTAATATATTGACACTAACACTGCCACCGTCACTAAAAAGCACTGTGACGGCCCAACACTGCACATCGCGGCAAAACACAACACAACACACTATGAGTCGACGCGCATATCGCCGGCAGAGGTAACCGTCGGCATTGTTCACCACTTGTAAGTCCACAGATCCTAGTCACTGCGCCATGATGGTTACAAGTGTTCCCTGAAGAATGCAGTGATGGGTAGGGAAACACCGGGTAACACTGAAGTCCGTTTATTAAGGGATAGGAGAAATACAAGTGGTGACTAGCGTGTGCCATGCACGGCTCACACAGTCAGACTGAGACTGCCTTGCCATATGGCAGCCTCGGGGCAATGTTGCCACATAACACGTGCAGTGTTGCCACGTAATTATATATATAAATGCTACTCGGCACAGTAGCTTATTTACAAGGTTGCTACTCGGCACAGTAGCTTAGATGCATAACCTACACTAACCAGCTGCCTGTGTAAAACCTTTGAGAGGATGGTTCTTGGCAAACTCTTATATGGAATCAGAGAACACATGTCTCCTAACATAAATGGCTTCACCCATGGTAAAGGTGTACATAATTGCATCACCACACTCCTAACTGTGGATGGTGATGAAAGGCACAGATACACCACATTTCTTGATCTAAAAGCTGCATTTGATATTGCCAATAGGCAACTGATATTGTACGAACTAGCCAAAATGGATATAGGAGGTAGGCTGTTACACTGGATAAGTGGTTACCTAACCAACAGAAGGGCTGCTGCACTGTTTCAGGGTTACAAAAGTGAACTTAAAGATATGCAACTTGGTACCCCTCAAGATGGAGTACTTAGCCCCACTTTGTTCAATGTTCTCATGAATGCATTATTAACTTTAATACCAGACAACCCCAGCAATATCTCAATCAGCTATGCTGATGATATTCTCATTCATACTAAAATTCATCGTGAAATGCAAACCACCCTGAACCATGTATACGCAGCCTGTGAGAACCTCAGTCTTATTATCTCCACTGAGGGGCCCCGCCAAGTTCAAGATAGGTAACAACACTATTGACTATGTTTCTTCTTTTAAATATCTTGTTGTCTCCGTCCCTTGTACCCTACCTGCCATACAACAGCTAACCCGCCAATGTACTGACAGACTGAGACCTCTTAGAAGTGTAGAGGGGTACAGCCCCCACTATGGTGCTAATATTAGAATTGTTAAAACAATGTACCTAGGCTATATAAGATCTCTGATAGATTACCACGCACCAGTCCTGGTCCTTCGTGACGGGAAAGGCGTTGACAAGCTCGAGAAAATGCAAACTAAAGCCCTCAGAATTATCCTAGGATGTCCCATGGGCACTGAAGTACTTAATATAAGGAAAGAACTAGGTATACCAAGTGTTAAAGATAGAATAATTGAATTCAACATCATGATAGCCCTGAGGCTTCTGCGTGATGATCTTGATAACATTGTTTCCTTAAAATTACTAGACCGTATGAACCATGGGACTGGTGAGTCTAAACGGATCCAAACTACAGCTACACATATGAAGATGTTTGGACTAGACCACCTGTACAAAGTTGAGACACAACAGCGCTTCCTGCCACCCTGGAGGACAGTTCCCTTCGATATCACAATACCGACATATCCGCCTAAAAAATTAATTATATAAAGCATTTATCTCCATCACACTGCCAAATTGAGACCTCTTGAACACATACACACTCTACAGACTTATGATAATATCACACAGACCATCTACACTGATGGATCTCTTAACACCGCCTGTGGGAGGGCTGGAAGTGCTATTGTTGTGACTCAACCTGATGGTAAGATAATTGAGAAAGGAGTTAGAATTAACAACTGGGCATCCACTCTACAAACTGAATTAGTTGCCATACTCACAGCTATTAAATTCATTGAAACCACTGTCACTGACTGTCTCATCATCACTGACTTTCTATCCTCACTACTTGCCCTTGACACCCTCGACTCAAGTTGTCACGCTCTTGTCTCTGAAGCCAGACACAAATATGCGTGCCTTGTTGACCGGGGTGTCAAGGTCAAACTGTTGTGGATCCCCTCTCACATAGGCCTCATAAAACATGACAGAGTTGATGCCCTCGCCAAACTCGCGTCTAACAAAGACACCGTTGAATACAATTTGGTCTGTCGAAAAGAACCCTTAAAACTGTAATTAGGAAAGAACTTATTGATGAGTTTGACGCAAGTAGACTAGTGCAAACAGGCACTAGTCGATCCATAGTTTACCATGATGAGATGTATCAAGTGAAACATGTATACGGAGCAAGTAACAAGATCACTAGATTACAAGATGTTGTAACCGCTAGATTAAGGTTAGGATATAAGTGCCACTGGCAGTATGTTCATGAAGCAGATGAAAACAAGACTAAATGTAAAGTGTGTGGACAGACATATAGCCACACACTTGAACACTACGTCCTCGACTGTGTGAAGATAGAACCTTTTAGGGACAGGTCCAAGCGCACTGTGTGTGAAATGGCACAACACTTCATCTCTAATGGCAAGATTGCCGATATATTAAGATTGTATCCACTTTTTTGCACTTAGTAACTGTATCAGTTCTCATGTACAGAATCAAATACACAATGTGCTTGAATACTTCTCACGTAAATGTGAATAACAAAGTGTGAGGCGAGACATACTGCCTCACACGCCTGTGCACACGCATTTGTGAATAAATTACCCTTATTGTATAGAACTAAACAAATAATGTAATTGAAATACTGTGTAGCATTCAGTGCCATAATATCCTGACAACGGTGGTTAATTATTATGACCGGTTGTAAACTCTACTCTCTAATCCTTTTGCGCTACCGCTCACAGGATGAGTGTGAGGTGCACAATAAAGTAGCCGCTGTAAACAGCAAAATCAAAATCAATCCGTCCTCCGAGGAACACCAGGAGTAGAGAGGAGTAGTTCACCGGCCGTGCGGTGCCACAACTGCGGAGAAGGGCACATTCGTTCTCGCTGTCCCAGGATCCCCCACGCCTTCAAATCTACCGACATTCATCAGCCCAGCTGCAAGGTCGGATTCTGATTGGAAGACAGGAGCTGCCCCGTTAGTGTGTCAGCGGAACAATAAATGGGTCTTGGGCATCTACTATCATCAGGGACACCGGATGCTCGTGCATTATTGCTAGCGTTGTTTGAACCGAAGGTCGGCTCTGTTCCACTGATTCAGCTTGAGTAGTTACTGCGTCAATTCTCTCTTTATAGACAACATTATCATGTACGGTACGCAGAGTATCTTCGCCAATCACAGATTCTTTCTCATCGACATGTGACACAGGCCCGGTGGGGCATGGTGCTATGTCACGAAGAGATACAGCTGATTAACGGCCATCAGGGTACGATACGATACGATACGAAGTCTTTAGTTAAGAGATGAAAGAAGATTATTAGGGAT
>NW_024737068.1:3229852-3247352 GCF_018991925.1 Homarus americanus
TTGAATTGAATTGATGTCTGCGGTGGTGGACAGATGGGAAACAAGGTACTGGAAGTGGGTAACATTAGAGAGTAGTAGTAGTAGGCACCTATCAAACAGGGAGGTACTACCGCCTGGGGAGATATTGAAGCATAATGTGTTGTCTTATGGTAGACCCTGCTGCGCATCACGAAAATTGTGACTAAGTCCTAGGTAGCTGATCTGACTTTCTGCCTCATTTACACAATTGCAAGGTTTCATTTGTCTCTCTTGCCTTGACAACACAACATACATACAGTAAAATTTTTCTCACTGTTGATCGATTTTATTGTTATTATTATTATTATTATTATTATTATTATTATTATTATTATTATTATTATTATTATTATTATTATTATTATTATTATTATTATTATTATTATTATTATTATTATTATTATTATTATTATTATTATTATTATTATTATTATTATTATTATTATTATTATTATTATTATTATTATTATTATATTATTATTATTATTATTATTGTTGTTGTATTTTCGCCCTCAGGCCAAGTATGAGTCATTATTCCTAGGCCCTGGTGGAGCAGGTCAATGTCAGTTGAACCAGGGGCATTCAAGGGAATCTGGTCTTATGTACTCATCTAAGACTGTTGTGCACGCATCTGCTGCGTATGTGTTCAGGATCTCTGTATGTATGACAGGTGTGACAATGAGTTAAGCAGGGTCTACTGCATAAGGGTTCAAGTGATAAGCTGACATTTTGAACCCTGCAGTTCGTCTTATGTTCGCCAGTCCTTCATCCAGCACTGGATGTTCACCACTTAACTAATTTGATACTGGCTTTGGTGGGAAGGTAGCGAAATGGAAAAAAGAGACTTGGTGCCAGTACACATCTAGTTTACCCCGTTTGGATGCCGTTAGGGGCTTTCAGAACGAATGCCATTGGTGGCGAGACACTGCCGTTCATGCCATCGATGGAGTTGCCTCAAAAGTGGTAATGAATTGAATTTGGGGCAGCCAAAACGACTGAGAGAGCTCCGCCAGGCTTCCCTGTTGACCCAAAGGTCGAAGGCCTTGAAATGGATCAATGAAGATCATCAACCCTGAAATGTCGCGCTGTTCTCTGCACGTTTCCTTTATCCATGGCTAAAGGGTCATATCAGTGGTGCCAGTCAGAAAGCCACATTGAGATTCTGGGGAGAGAAGATTTCCTCAGGAAGAAGTCTGTTAGCAGGGAGGATAAAGGCAAAAATAAAAATTTTAGCTACGGACAACATTGAGATCCTGCATTTAGTTGCCACAATACCAACAATCTTCCTCCTTCTCCCCATATATTCCAGAAATTGAGTGGAGACGGTATTGGGTAAGCAGAAGTTCTCCTGATTCATACACCTCGGCACCAGGATTCCATCAGGCTCTGTGGCTTTGTTATTTTTCATCTGCTTGATGGTAGTAGCTACCTTTTCAGGGATGGTGAATGCTTCAGGTGGGTCAGCTCTGGGTGCTAGATAATGCTGGGTAGGTCAGGACATCCCATCGGTGTTCAGTTAGGCAGCAGATGGAATTGCTGTTTCCAGCACTTAACGGATGCCTTCTTTGCGTCTTTAATTAGGGAATTACCGTCGGATGAGTAGTTGGGCCATATATATTGTTTAAGCAGATTGAAATATTCAAGTATCATGCGTCGATCCCAGTGCACTTCAAAACGCTTTGTTTTCCACAAATTTCGTTCATTGGTTTGCGAGTTCGCGATGGACCGCCGCTTTCTCTCCTCGTAGAAGGTATCATCTTTGGTCCAGGAAACTGAGTTGTTTTGCCCATCCAGTTAAAAGGCAACGGTTTATCATCGGCAAGTATGTTGAGTTTGGGTCATTTTCCGTAAAGGCCCAATCTGGTATTTTTCTTTTGAGCCACCAGTCTCTACTTACGGAGTTTGTGATGACATTTGATGGGACTACATTTTGTACTGAATTTTTGTTTTTGTGACTGGAACGACATCAAACATCGTTAAAATTAACTCTCTGAAGGCATGTGCCATCGCTGGATCCTCCATTCGATTGGTGTTAAGCCCTCTTCTTGAAGCTTGTTTGCCTTCGCCGTTTTACCGGGCGACTTGAGGAGAGTTTGGCTCTGACGTGCCGATGATCTGTATCGCAATGATCTATGCCAGGGTTCACAGGCTGATTAAGAAAAGGGCCCCAGGGGGGTCCTGATAAGATGAAGAAGCAGGTTATTGTGAAGTAGTGAACTATGCAAAAGCTTGCCCTCTGAAACACAGACTGTTTGAAACACTTTGCCATGAAATGGGTGCTGACTCTAAGGGGCTTGCTGCTCAGCCTTCTCTGACGTGCGCTGGTTATCGCGTGGGCAGCTTTCAATCGTATGTTTGCCCTACAGAAGGCTGGTCGACTCTTTCATCAGAAGTCAAACCTTGGTACCTGTTTCGAGGATGAGTCATGGATGATGATGTTAACATATCTAGCAGATATCTTCCATAATCTAAATGTACAATACCAGAGCGTGCAAGGCCGTGAAATATGCTTTTTGAATGAACAGGACAAAAGTACGTTCTGTTCACGCAAAAAGATTTCCTGTGGGAAAGCAAACTCCAGCAAGGAATCTGAAATGTTCCCGCACTTTATCACCAGGAATTTACAACATCCAGTGCAAAAGAACATGGGCAGGCCTTATTATTTCCATCTAGATCATCTGCAAAGGCTACCTCTGGGATTATTTCCTGACCTTCACAACTCCCACTGAACTGGATTAGAACCCTTTGCAGCCAGGTAGGTGCACATCTTGGTCGAACTCGCAAGAAGAACTCATTAAAATGTCAAATGAAGGGGGTATGACTATTAAATTCTATATTCTTGCCCTGTTTAAGCCTCTGAAATGCCTTTTGCCATTTTAACCTACTTGTGTGAGCAGGATTTTCTACCTCAAAATGAAAACCAAGCTTTAGAGCACACACACACACCTGTGGGTGGACAACAACATGCCTCTGGCACTCATAATATGTTGCATTGACAAATTGTGCGAGAGCACAATTATCCATCGACTAGGCAGGAAATGCCCGATCACCTGATTTGTGTTTGGTTATGCACTTTTTGATATGAAGGTAATTTGTTTATTTTAGTTCTGGTTTGTGCCCACAATGTGTGTTTGTGTATTGTGGTTGTGTTTGTACAGAATTTACATTGCTTGTATTTAAAACAACAATAAAAACCGTGAAAAGGAAAATGGTCTTGTTATTAATATTTTTCATGTAAGAATAAGTAAATATTACATGTACACCTGCAGAATTGGATAATTATTATTATTATTTTTTTTTTTTTTTTTTTTTTAAAGTCCTCGGCACAGAAGACTCATCATATTTGGAGTGTCATGATGTGAAAATGTTTAGAACCCTGATCAAAGTCACGTATGGTTCGGTGATGAGGACATCTCGGCAATATCTTTCTGACAGTGATGTAGTCAATGAGATGCCAATGTTTGGATCGTGGGTAATGGCAAGAACCACTTGAGCTTGGACCTGCCTAAACAAGATGTTGGTGATAGTGAGGTTGTGTTCCAGCACTGCCCTTGCTACAAGGAGGAGTAGGCTGGTGGCATTACACTTGTCTACTCATTTACTCCCTACTCTGCCTCTGTAGTTTACCTGCCATATGTCAGAATTTCTGCCCAACTCTGACATTCAGTCACCTTGGAGTATAACCTTAGCTTCTCCTGGGGATGAGGTTAGCATCCTGTCAAGGACGCCATAAAAAGGATTCCGTGATGTTATCCTCTGCCATCCAATGTTGGGGGCGTCATTAGATGCTCGTTGATCCCCAATAGGCATTTCAATTGTAATGTAGAATGTATTGGCAAATGGCAAAACCGACTTAAAAATGCGGTTTCTCTGCAGATGGCAGATCTTCAGAAAAATTATAGCCGGACGCCGTTCTGTGGGGAGACGACCCTGGTCTGAAAAGCCGGGACTCATTAATGGCTGCAATGTCGATGTTATACCTAGACGGCTGGTAGCCACAATGGCGGCTTTATTGTGCCGCTGGCTTCGCTTCCAGTGCTGGCGTGTGCTACCATTAGATCTTTCGAATTGGCAGGCCTCTCAGTTGTAGAAGTGTTTACAGACAGAGTTTTGGTACAGCTGAGCGAACGGTCTTCGGCAGGGTGGCAGGGGCTACCCGCCGCCACCATCAGGCAAGATCTCCCTCTCCAGTGATGCTGTGAAGACCAGCCCTGTGCTCGCACTGGTAACACCGACTCATGTCCCTGTCAAAGGTTTTGTGCTGGGACAATTTGCTTCTTAATACTGTTGTGTCTTGGAACCATACTGATCTACGTGGCCCACACCTGTGAAAAAGTATAGCCTAAGTGATGACTTACCCTTCCGTACTGAAATATTATTGTTGTTGACTAATTACGCCTACTTTCGTTTCTGACTTATAAGAACATAAGAACAAGAAAATAAGGAGTCTACCAATAGGCCGGTTGGCCCTGTGCATAGCAGCTCCCTGTGGAGATTCTAACCACTTTTATATCGTCCATGTAGATTAATCTAGCCTCCTTTTAAAAACTTTCAATGTCCCAGCACTTACTACAAAGTTGCTAAGCTTGTTCACTCAACTACAACCCTATTTGTGAACCAGTTTCTTCCCTATCTCCCTCCTAAACCAAAACTTATCAACTTAAATCTGTTGCTCTGAGTCCTATACTTTTGGATATTATGAAGAACTTTATATATATCTCCTTTATTGATTCCTTTCACCCATAAATACTTCTATCATATCTCCCAGTACTCTTCGTCTCTCTAAGGAATGCAAGTTAGTTTTCTTAAATCTATTTTGATATGAAATGTTTCTAAGTCCCGGAATCATTTTCGTCATTTTTTCGCTACCGACTCAGTGAATTGAGATCCATTCTATAATAAGGGCACCAGGGCAAACAGCATAATCCCGAGTGCGCCCTGACTGAGCAAGACTCTCAAATTGCAATATGACCTCCGCAATCCTATTAATTTTTTACTTCTAGATATAAACTTCGCCTCCAATTGCCTTATTTCGAACATTAACTCACTGTTTTTAGGCCGAAGGTCCGGAGCTTACAAGTACCCCTAAAATATCTTTCACAAGCCAACTTCTCTACGTTGATGTTGTTAAGGCTGTATACATTATTGACAGTATTTGATGCTTCCAATCCTTAAGTACGTTGCACTTGTAATTATTGAATTTCATTTGCCATTTCTGACCACTCCTGTGGTTTATTTAAATCCTCCTGTAGTGCATTTGCATCCTGCACTGAATTAATCTGCAGCCTATTTTGGTGTCATCTGCAAACTTGCTTATGTCACTGCTGATCTAATATCTAGATCGTTTTATAAAAATATGAACAAGAGTGTGCCCAGTATGACCCCTAAGGGAACCCCACTAGTTACACAGCCCCATGATTTAAGACCATCTATGCTGACCCTCTGTGTTCCATCAGTGGTATGTTTTATCCTAATTAAACTTCTCCCCCAATACCATGAACGATGGGGGCAGGGAAAAAAAAAACACTTTTATTTAGGTTGCAGGCTGCACTTTTCAGGCATCGTTTGTATGGCTGTAACAAACACCTGTGCAAAATTTCATGCCATTTCATGCATACTTACCCTGCCGCATCGCGAACGACTTTTTGTCAACTTTTAGTGTATACCAAAAATTAGGTGTCATTTAATGTTTTCCAGGATAATGATAAATTTTACATGGGTGACATCGATTTAATTCACATGTTATTTTACAGGTACACCGTATAGAAAATCATTACAAGTTCATATTGAAATTCTTTTTTGTGCGGAACCTTGGCATCATTTTCCTAGACAATAATCTTTGCCTAATATATCCATCTCTCGATTCGTATCCCGTCACTTCAGTGCAAGCTTCAGTCATCACTTTTATGCCTCTCTCGACCGCCTGAGTGCTGTTTGGCCACTTGGGCACCACTAATGGTGTCTCAAGAATGTCATTAACCTGTAGATTTGACAGAGAAGCAATGTAAGGAGGCTCAGTCTTGAGTTCATTCCTCCAGTTAATCATGGAATGATAGTTTTTTGCTTGCCACTTTAGTTTCGGAGTCACCACCTTTCTCATGTTGACTACAGGAGGCACATCCTCATTCCCATCTCCATCTTTACCCTCCTCATCAGTATAGTTTAACAAATTCTCGTCAACAGCAGCATCAGAATCTTCCTCCTCCTCTTCAGATCTGCCAGTGCATTCTTCCTTTTGCTGATTCTCCTCTCTAATTTTTCTTATCATTGAGACAGCTTTTTCTCTAACAGTCATGTCCTCATCTGCACACATACCAAGAAGAAGTTGATCTGTGTGGGCGAAGTATGCATTTCTCTGGACAGCCTTCTTCACTATCGTCTCCTCCTCACTATTCAGGTGTTTCATATATAGCAGGGACTGGAATACGTTCCTTGAGCCGTGTGTTACGTAAGGGTGTATCTTGATGTAAAACCACATTGGAGCACTGAACTTTATTATTGTAATGACAATTCTTTTCAACTCATGGCTGGGTCTTGATGTTGCTACATACAGCCTGAGGATTCTACTCCATAAGGTGTTCCACCTTGACACACAGGGAGGACCTGGCTCAATAGCAGCCAAGTCATCTTCAACAACACCTGTGATAACTCCTTTACAAATCCTATACAGGTATTTCTGATCCCAGGACAGATCTTTCTCCACTTCATCATTAAACACAGGGAAATCAGGGAAACTGACTGGCTGGAAGGCGACAACTGGAAGCTCAGACAAAGACTCCTTGATCTGCTTTCCAATGGGACCACGCCAATGCTCAGGACCACTTGGTTTACCATCATAGTGATAAAAAACTGCGCGGAAAGGCAGCTCATTTCCGTGAAGCTGACATATGAAATAATGGAGCGGGTGACCAAGTAACATTTCAAGATGATGAATGACTCCATTTTCTGATCCTACATTTACATTGGTTCCATCACAACCAACACACACAATGGGCTGCTGGGTTAGATTTTTCTCCACCAGAAACTCGTGAATAGTTTTGGCAATCTGCTTTTCGTGTCCAGTCTTGGGAGTCACATGTGTGAGATATTCATTGCCAGGCTCAACCATGATGACATAATGATCTTTCACCATCATCCTCGAACTCCATTTCTCGGTCTTCTCATTCTTTATCATCACACGAGTGGCGGTCTTCTTACCATCAAAATAGAGTGACGTCAAATGATCTAAACTAGCCATCTCAATTTCTTGCCTCTTAAATCGGTATTTTTGTCTTGCATCCCGCAGCTTATGTGGTCCAATAACCTGACTCTTGTCATCCTTTGTGATAATGCCATAGTCAGTTAAGGTGGCAGTAGCAATGGCAGCTCCAGCATAATCACTAATCAAGTATCGGTCACAAGCGGCAGCCAGTGTAGGGAGTCTTGTCCGGTTCTGTGAACTGGTGTCTGTCAGAGCCCTTGGATCAGGGACAAAATCAGCATCAGTATTGACGAGAGGAATATCTCTTGAATCATCTGAATTATCCTCAACATGGAATATCTCCAGCTACCAGATATCTATGTTTTTGCTCAAGCTGTCTCCTAACTCTGTCCGCATCATGCTTCTCTCTTGCCGTCACTCTGTCCCACATCTTCGTCACTTTCATGTCAACCCCTGCAATCTTCATCTTCCTATCACCTCGCTGGTCAAGGAGAAACTGCACCTGACGTTTGGGAACTTTTATAACACAATTACATGCCAGGTGATATCCGTCACAATCCTTAACTATAAGAGATATGAAAAAAAAGTTGATAAACACTGAACAGAACATTGCACCGCCACAGCGGCTGTTTGGCTAGTACTGTAGGTAAATTTAAAAATTTCAGTAGAAAATGCGGCAGACTAAACCTCGACATATCAGCTTCAAATTTGGCATGGAGTCTTAAATATGTATAAGGAAAAATGCCTGAAGAGTGCAGCTTTGAGCAAAATTTCACTGCCCCCTAATGAGCATTATCTTTTCTCAGAAGCCTTTAATGAGGTACTCTGTCAGATGCTTTGCTAAAGTCTAAGTAAATAACATTGTAATTTTAATCATTATATACTACCTCATAGACTTTCTTAAAAAAACGTCAACAGATTTGTTGGACAAGATTTTCCTTTGTAAATTCACACTGAGAGTCGTAGACTAATTTGTTTTTCTCTAACTGCACTCGGGCGCTATTTGCTATAATTGATTCAAGAAATTTCCCCACTATTAACGTCAAACTAATCGGCCAGTATTTTGACGCTGATGCTCTGTCTCGTTTTTGGAATATCGGTACTACATTTACCTGTTTCCACAAGTATGGCACAACTCCCGTGTCGAATGATTTTGTAAATAAATTTACGAGGGGTCCGCTAATCTGTTCCTTACAGTCCTTAAAAACTCGAGGGAAAATTTCATCCGGCCCTGGGGATTTTGTCTTCTATAATGAGACAAATAAACAAGAAGAGGATTTACATATAAGTAGGAAGTATAGAGAATAGGAATGTAAAGATAGGAAGGTTTGGTAGCGTGGCCGGAATGTTATTTACACTGTCAACACACTTATCTTATCTCGTGTCAATACACATATATTACTTCTTAAAGGGACAACTTGTTAAACACCTCTTCAATACAACTATTTATTAATTCACTCAATGACATGGACACGTTAATATCATTATCATATCGGGGTACTACACATTATGTTACGTTACTCGACACTGACTCTCGGACACACATGAATGAATACACTTCACACAGTAGGTAACTCACCCTAGGAATCGTTCTGACAATGACTCACGTGTACACCTGACGTAGGCCCAGTGGGTGCTTGGCTGGGCTGCCTCCTATGGGAGGCTTCTGCTTAGCTGGTGACGTCGGGGAGTCTCCCCCGAACCCACCCCCCCCCACCCCAAACCTGGTGAGAGGACTAGCGTGACTCTGAGAATCTCCAGAGTAATGAGCGTCTCCTCAGAATGTTCGAATGACAACCAGGATCAGAAAGAGAATCAGAATGGAATGGGACTGGACGGGACTGTAGGGCCTTTAAGAACATAAGAACATAAGAACATAAGAATAGAGGAAACTGCAGCGGGCCTATTGGCCCCTACTGGGCAGTCCCATTTACACTCAATCCCTATTGCTCATATAAGCATCCAACCTATGTTTGAAGCTATTCAGCGTATTCGAGTTAATGATGATATTTGGTAACTTGTTCCATTCATCCACTACTCTGTTTCCGAACCAGTGTTTACCTATTTCACGCCTAAATCTAAATTTGTCTAATTTAAAACCATTGTTACGAGTTCGCTCCTGGTTGGATAGTTTGAGTACCTTTGTAATGTCCCCTTTGTTTAGCCCTGCCTTCCACTTATACACCTCTATCAGGACGCCCCTCGCTCTACGTCTCTCGAGGGAGTGCAAATTAAGATGCTTTAACCTGTCTCTATACTCAAGGTTCCTAATGCCCGGGATTAGTCTTGTCATTCTCCTCTGAATTCTTTCCAAGGATTCTATATCCATTCAGTAATACGGTGACCAGAACTGAATTGCGTAATCCAGGTGTGGTCTCACAAGAGCAAGATACAGTTTTAGGATGACTTCGCTAGTCTTGTAACTAACACTCCTTTGTATGAACCCAAGTACTTTATTAGCCTTGTTACGAGCAGAAACACATTGTTTACTTGGCTTAAGGTTCCTACTTATCATTACTCCTAAATCTCTCTCGCAGTCGGATTTCTCTATGGCATCGTTGTTCATCTGGCATTTGGTTTCCCTGTTTACATCTCCTATACTGAGTACTTTACATCTGTCCACGTTGAATTTCATCTGAAATTTTTCAGACTATTCAAAAAAAAAATTTAGATCTTCCTGTAGTTTTATGGAGTCCTCGTCAGATTTAATAACACGTGCTATTTTATTGTCATCAGCAAATTTGCTTATGTTGCTGTCTATGCCGATATCTATGTCGTTTATGTATAAAATAAATAATAATGGACCAAGTACTGAGCCTTCGGGAACTCCAATTGTGACGTTGCTCCAATCGGACTTTGTGCCATTAATGCTCACTCGCTGTTTCCTGTCTTGTAACCACGCCCTAATCCATTTAAGGATATTACCTTTGATGCCATGTGCTTCTACCTTTCTAATTAGTCTTTCGTGGGGGACTCTGTCGAAGGCTTTGCTAAAGTCGAGATATACCACATCATAATTGTGCCCCTCGTCCACCGATTCGAAAACTGATGAAAAGAATGCTAATAGATTAGTTAGACAAGAACATCCGCTTGTGAAGCCATGCTGGGAATCATTGATCAATCGGTGCTTCTCCAGGTGATTTCGAATAGAGTTTGAAATGATTGCTTCCAGTAATTTGCCTACTATTGATGTTAGACTGATTGGGCGGTAGTTAGAGGATAATGATCTATCCCCCTTCTTGAAAATTGGTATTACATTCGCTATCCTCCAGGATTCTGGTACTACACCTGCTTTTAAAGATATGTGAAACAACTTTGCTAAGGGCATACTAAGCTCTTCCTTACATTCTTTTAATACTCTGGCAAATATCTCATTGGGACCAGGTGACTTATTAGGCTTTAGTTTGTCTATTTGCTTACTAATATCGTTACTAGTCACTACTATCTCGCTTAATTTGTTTTCTTCACTATCTCTGAATAGAGTCGGTGCCTCGGGTATCATGTTTAAATTTTCGGTGGTGAAAACTGTTGAAAAATATTTATTCAAATTATTGCTCATTTCTCCGTCGTTATCAGTGAGCTCGCCAGTATCTCACCGTATTAGTCCAATCTTTTCTCGTGTTTTAGTTTGATACATTTGGTAGAATCCTTTGGGGTTTGTCTTCGCCTCCCTTGCTCTCCTTACCTCACTATTCCTCTTGGCTGTCCTTATCTCGGTTTTAACCCTACTCGCCAATATCTTATAATAATCCTGGAGGTAAATTTCGCCTCGCTTTATTCTTCTACCTATAGCCTTCCTTTAGCTTTTGACCTCTAACCAATTAACACTAAACTGGTTAGATTTGGATAGCTGTGTGCAGGAGTGGTCCTGCCCAGGTGTCTTGGTTAGGTGAGGTTGTAGGTCACCCGGCTAACTCACGTCATTAGCGGGCGAGGTCAAGTCCCTAGGGTCGACCTGAGATGTGTCAACCTGGAATGTTAGGGTACCACGAGGTCTCTAGCGTACTCGCTGTTATATGTGACGTAATTCTGGGCTGTAAGCTTTGGTCTGATAATCAATCATTACACCTCCCGCCAAGACCAAAGCTTCATCACAGAGGCTGTCATATATGGAGAGCAACATCACGTGTAGTATCAAAGATAGTCCCTGGGGCGATAACATAGTCTCACATTTACAAACAACAATCTCATAGGTGTATGTTTTTCTACTGGCGCTAGTTTGATCTGACAAACCTCACTATACCTCCCGCCAAGATCAAAGCTTCTATGCCAGGAGAAAAAACAAGCATAGCAAGTGAATATAGAATGAAAAAATCCTTCATATCTAGCATTGTATCCGAGACAAGCTTGCAAATCAAAACAACAAGTGTTACATCTCCTTATCAGCCTATGTCAAAATAATAATTCATCTCAGTCAGTAATATGGCTACATCATTGTGTTTCATAGTTCAAAACATTGATCAATGATCTCACAGGCAAAGTGACTAAAAAAAAAATTCTTTGTAGTAAACATCAACAAAAATCAGAGAAAATACTTCAAAATACACAAAAAAATTTCCTACTTCATATATTTTTATTATACATCAACAACATCAACAACATCAGTACATTAGTTGGGTCCAGCATAGCTCACGTCTTCCATCCAGCTGGTATCTGAAAAATAGGGAATGCCGGCAGCTCAGCAGCTGTTATCGGTTGGTCCTTCATCGTCAACTCTCTTCCAATGTCAGCATAGCACATCTTCTGTCTTCCTTCTTCATCTAGCAGGTCTTCTGTCTTCTTTCTTCACATACCACGTCTTCTGTCTTCTTTCTTCACATAGCACGTTTTCTGTCTTCTTCAATACCGCACCTTGTAGGTCGTGTATCCACACCTTCTGACTTCTTCTCACTTCCTCCTGGTTTCTATTCTATTCCAGACGAGTTTTCTGTTCCATCTGCGTTCTTCCTCTACGTTTACAGCCTCATTTTCAACATCTTCTGGTTGAATTTTCTGTTCCATCTTCCTTTTTTCTCAGTACATCATCATTTTCAACATATTCCAGACGGGATGAAAGCCGGTCCACTGCTTGGGCTGTTGTCTCCTTAGATGACTCGTAAGGCAGGTTCCGCGGACCAGGGCTCGCCCTTCGACAGAGTCCCCCACGAAAGACTAATTAGAAAGGTAGAAGCACATGGCATCAAAGGTAATATCCTTAAATGGATTAGGGCGTGGTTACAGGACAGGAAACAGCGAGTAAGCATTAATGGCACTAAGTCCCATTGGAGCAACATCACAAGTGGAGTTCCGGAAAGCTCAGTACTTGGACCATTATTATTTATTTTATACATAAACGACATAGATATCGGCATAGACAGCAACATAAGCAAATTTGCTGATGACAATAAAATAGCACGTGTTATTAAATCTGACGAGGACTCCACAAAACTACAGGAAGATCTAAAAAAAATTTTTGAATGGTCTGAAAATTTTCAGATGAAATTCAACGTGGACAGATGTAAAGTGCTCAGTATAGGAGATGTAAACAGGGAAACCAGATGCCAGATGAACAACGATGCCATAGAGAAATCCGACTGCGAGAGAGATTTAGGAGTAATGATAAGTAGGAACCTTAAGCCAAGTAAACAATGTGTTTCTGCTCGTAACAAGGCTAATAAAGTACTTGGGTTCATACAAAGGAGTGTTAGTTACAAGACTAGCGAGGTCATCCTAAAACTGTATCTTGCTCTTGTGAGACCACACCTGGATTACGCAGTTCAGTTCTGGTCACAGTATTACTGAATGGATATAGAATCCTTGGAAAGAATTCAGAGGAGAATGACAAGACTAATCCCGGGCATTAGGAACCTTGAGTATAGAGACAGGTTAAAGCATCTTAATTTGCACTCCCTCGAGAGACGTAGAGCGAGGGGCGACCTGATAGAGGTGTATAAGTGGAAGGCAGGGCTAAACAAAGGGGACATTACAAAGGTACTCAAACTATCCAACCAGGAGCGAACTCGTAACAATGGTTTTAAATTAGACAAATTAGGATTTAGGCGTGAAATAGGTAAACACTGGTTCGGAAAAAGAGTAGTGGATGAATGGAACAAGTTACCAAATATCATCATTAACTCGAATATGCTGAATAGCTTCAAACATAGGTTGGATGCTTATATGAGCAATAGGGAATGAGTGTAAACGGGACTGCCCAGTATGGGCCAATAGGCCCGCTGCAGTTTCCTCCATTCTTATGTTCTTATGTTCTTAAAGGCCCTACAGTCCCGTCCAGTCCCATTCCATTCTGATTATCTTTCTGATCCTGGTTGTCATTCGAACATTCTGTGGAGACGCTCATTACTCTGAAGATTTTCAGAGTCACGCTCGTCCTCTCCCCTGGTTGGGGGGCTGGGGGGAGACTCCCCGACGTCACCAGCTAAGCAGAAGCCTCCCATAGGAGGCAGCCCAGCCAAGCACCCCCTGGGCCTACGTCAGGTGTACACGTGAGTCATTGTCAGAACGATTCCTAGGGTGAGTTACCTACTGTGGGAAGTGTATTCATTCATGTGTGTCCGAGAGTCAGTGTCGAGTAACGTAACATAATGTGTAGTACCCCGATATAATAATGATATTAACGTGTCCATGTCATTGAGTGAATTAATAAATAGTTGTATTGAAGAGGTGTTTAACAAGTTATCCCTTTAAGAAGTAACATATGTGTATTGACATACGAGATAAGATAAGTGTGTTGACAGTGTAAATAACATTCCGGCCACGCTCCCAAACCTTCCTATCTTTACATTCCTATTCTCTATACTTCCTACTTATATGTAAATCCTCTTCTTGTTTATTTGTCTCATTATAGAAGACAAAATCCCCAGGGCCAGATGAAATTTTCCCTTGAGTTTTTAAAGACTGTAAGGAACAGATTAGCGGACCCCTTGTAAATTAATTTACAAAATCATTCGACACGGGAGTTGTGCCATACTTGTGGAAACAGGTAAATGTAATAACGATATTCCAAAAACGAGACAGAGCATCAGCGTCAAAATACTGGCCGATTAGTTTGACGTTAGTAGTGGGGAAATTTCTTGAATCAATTATAGCAAATAGCGCCCGAGTGCAGTTAGAGAAAAACAAATTAGTCTACGACTCTCAGCGTGAATTTACAAAGGGAAAATCTTGTCCAACAAATCTGTTGACGTTTTTTTAAGAAAGTCTATGAGGTAGTAGATAATGACTAAAATTACGATGTTATTTACTTAGACTTTAGCAAAGCATCTGACAGAGTACCTTATTAAAGGCTTCTGAGAAAAGATAATGCTCATGGTATTGGGGGGGAAGTATTAAATTGGATAAAAACATGGCTCACCGATAGAACACAGAGGGTCAGCATAGATGGTCTTAAATTGGAGTGGGGCTGTGTAACTAGTGGGGCTCCCTAGGGGTCAGTACTAGGCCCACTCTTGTTCATATTTTATAAACGATCTAGATATTGGGATCAGCAGTGACATAAGCAAGTTTGCAGATGACACCAAAATAGGGCTGCAGATTAATTCAGTGCAGGATGCAAATGCACTACAGGAGGATTTAAATAAACCACAGGAGTGGTCAGAAATGGCAAATGAAATTCAATACCAGCAAGTGCAACGTACGTAAGATTGGAAGAACAAATACTGTCAATGTATACAGCCTTAACAACATCAACGTAGAGAAGTTGGCTTGTGAAAGAAACTTAGGGATACTTGTAAGCCCGGACCTTCGGCCTAAAAAACAGTGAGTTAATGTTCGAAATAAGGCAATTGGAGTATTAGGTTTTATATCTAGAAGTGTAATTAATAAGATTGCGGAGGTCATATTGCAATTATATCTTGCCCTAGTCAGGGCGCACCTCGATTATGCTGTTCAGTTCTGGTGCCCTTATTATAGAATGGATCTCAATTCACTGGAGTCGGTGCAGCGAAAAATGACGAAAATGATTCCGGGACTTAAAAACATTTCATATCAAAATAGATTAAAGAAACTAAACTTGCATTCCTTAGAGAGACGAAGAGTGCTGGGAGATATGATAGAAGTATTTAAGTGGGTGAAAGGAATCAATAAAGGAGATATATATAAAGTTCTCATAATATCCAAAAAGTATAGGACTCATAGCAACAGATTTAAGTTGGATAAGTTTTGGTTTAGGAGGGAGATAGGAAGAAACTGGTTCACAAATAGGGTTGTAGTTGAGTGGAACAAGCTTAGCAACTTTGTAGTAAGTGCTGGGACATTGGAAAGTTTTAAAAGGAGGCTAGATTGATTCATGGACGATATAAAGTGGTTGTAACTCTCCACAGGAGCTGCCATGCACAGGCCAACCAGCCTATTGCAGACTCCTTATTTTCTTGTTCTTATATTCTTATAAGTCAGAAACGAGTAGGCGTAATTAGTCAACAATATTTCAGTACTGAAGGGTAATTCATCACTTAGGCTATACTTACAGGTGCGGGTCAATGCAGATCAGTATGGTGTTCCAAAAGACAACAGTATTGCATAAATTGTCCCAGCACAAAACTCGGACAGGATTATGAGTCGGTGTTACCAGAGCGAGCACAGGGCTGGTCTTCAAAGCATCACTTGGAGAGGAAGATCTGCCTCATGGCGGGGCGGGTAGCCCCGCCACCCGCCGAAGACCGTTCGCTCAGCTGTACCAAAACTTGTCTGTAAACACTTCTACAACTGAGAGATCACAATTCGAAAGATTTAATGGTAGCACACGCCAGCACTGTAGCTGAAGCCAGCGGCAATAACAGCCGCCATTGTGGCTAACAGCTGTCTAGGTATAACATCGACATTGCAGCCATTAATGAGTCCCGGCTTTCAGACCAGGGTCGTCTCACAGAACGGGTGTCCGGCTATACCTTTTTCTGAAGACTAAGCCATCTGCAGAGAGAAACCGAATTTTTTAAGTCGGCTTTGCCATTTGCCAATACATCCTACATTGGCTAACTGAAATGCCTATTGGGATCAACGAGCATCTAATGACGCCCCAACATTGGATGCAGAGGATAACATCACGGAATCCTTTTATGGCGTCCTTGACAGGGTGCTAACCTCTATCCCCAGAGAAGCTAAGGTTATACTCCAAGGTGACTTGAATGTCAGAGTTGGCAGAAATTCTGACATATGGCAGGGAACTACAGAGGTATAGGGAGAAACGGAGTAGACAAGTGTAATGCCAACAGCCTACTCCTCCTCAGCAAGTGTGCTGAACACAACCTCACTATCACCAACATCTTGTTTAGGCAGGTCCTCAAGTTCAAGGGTTCTTGCCATTACCCACGATCCAAACATTGGCATCTCATTGACTACATCACTGTCAAAGAAAGATATTGCCGAGATGTCCTCATCACCGGAACCATACGTGACTTTGATCAGGGGTTCCCAAACATTTTCACATCAAGGACACCCAAATATGATGAGCCTCAGCCGAGGACTTTAAAAAAAATAAATAAATAATAATAATAATTATCCACCCTGTACATGTAATATTTACTTATTCTTACATGAAAAAATATTAATAAATAAAACCATTTTCCTTTTCACGGTTTTTTATTGTTGTTTTAAATACAAAGCAATGTAAATTCTGTACAAACACAACCACAATACACAAACACAATATTGTGGCACAACCAGAATCCAAAATAAACAAATTTACCTTCATATCAAAAAGTGCATAACCAAACACAAATCAGGCTATCGGGCATTTCCTGCCTAGTCGGATGGATGGGCTTGGTGGCTCTTGCACAATTTGTCAATGCGGGGTTTGATATTAGTGAGTGCCAGAGGCCTGTTGTTGTCCACCTACAGGTGTGCTCTGTGCTTGGTTTTCATTACTTTGAGTGTAGAAAATCCTGCCTCACACAAGTAGGTTGTGGCAAATGGCAAAAGGCATTTCAGAGGTTTTTCAGCCAGGGCAAGAATATAGAATTTAATAGTCATACCCCCTTCATTTGACATTTTAATGAGTTCTTCTTGCGAGTTCGGATCAAGATGTGCACCTACTCCGGCTGCAAAGGGGTCTCTAATCCAGTTCAGGTGGGAGTTGTGAAGGTCAGGGAAATAATCCCAGAGGTAGCCTTGCAGATGATCTAGATGGGAAATAATAAGGGCCGTCATGCTCTTTGCACTGGATGTTGTAAATTCCTGGTGATAAAGTGGGAACATTTCAGATTCCTTGCTGGAGTTTGCTTTCCCACAGGGAAACTTTTTGCGTGAATGAACGTACTTTGTCCTGTTCATTCAAAAAGCATACTTCAC
>NW_024737068.1:3249852-3284309 GCF_018991925.1 Homarus americanus
GTGTGTAAATGAGGCAGAAAGTCAGATTAGCTTCCTAGGACTTAGTCACAATTTTCGTGATGCCATATGGCAGCAGGGTCTACCATTAGACAACACATTATGCTTCCAATATCTCCCCAGGCGGTAGTACCTCCCTGTTTGATAGGTGCCTACTACCTACTACTCTCTCTAATGTTACCCACTTCCAGTACCTTGGTTCCCATCTGTCCACCACCGCAGACATCAATTCAATTCAATTCAATTTCAATATTTATTCCTTGATAGACGAAGTGTGATCCTAGTGCCGTCACTAGGTACCCCTGTACAATAACACAAGAAGCATCTGGCAAGTGTCACAAGTATATATCAATATTATAAAGGTGCTTTCACATATCATCAATATTATTTATATAATATCTGGCCAGTATGGGGAGAATCAACGTGTCTCCATCAGGGGGTCGTGGAGTGGTGGTCCAGCAGGCGTCACGGAAGCGTTGTGTGTGGGGACATCTTAGGAGGTAGTGGATAAGTGTGCGGCTGTTGGGTCTTCTGCATAAAGCACAAGAGCGTTGCTCAAGGGATGCGGGGATACCAATCTCCCAAGCAAAGTCATACCCAATGATGATACGGGCAGCAATCACGTCCCTTTTCCGCGACCCTTTCCCATAGACATACGAGAGGAGTCCAGGGGGGATGGCTGCTTCCTGAGCTTCTCTCTGTTTGCGTCTAGTTTGGTTCCTTAGCTGTAAAAGTGGTGGAGGAAAAACGTATTCATGTGTGGCCTTGTTACAGCCAGTCTTGGCAAGGCTATCTGCTGCCCCATTCCCCAAGATACCGACATGACTGGGTATCCATAAGAATGTCACAGGACGGCCTGCATCCTGAAGTGTGGATGTTAACCCTCGTATTCGGAGGATGAGGTCCTTATTTTCCCCTAATCCAAATGCGATCCCATAGAGAGCAGACCTGGAATCGCAGCAGACAAGCAAGGGACAGAAACCATCGGTTTCTTCCTCAGCGAGAAGGGCAGCATGGAGGGCTATCAGTTCAGCCTGAGTGGAGGATGCCCCGTCAGAAACGCTGAGAGAAAGTTTGATAGGCTCAGGGGCATCAGGAAGGGAGATGTAGACACCAGCCCCGGCCCTACCTGTAGCGGGGTCAATAGAGCCATCAGTGTAGAGGACGACCCTACCTGGGAACCAGTGGGCGATAATGGAGAGGTGGTATTTGCAGAGAATAACAGGGTTCACGTGGGATTTCAGGAGCGGTCTACCGAGGGCAATCATTTCAGGTTGAAAATCCAGCCAGGGAGAAAGAGACGAACCAACAGTGGGGGTGACAACAATATCAGGCTCGGATGAGTGACCCTCGCCACTGTCTTCTAGATGGAGGTCGGCCTCGTACAGCAGGAGACAAGTTGGCTTGGACGTAGTTGCCCTGAGGATCCCGTAGAATGGAAACAGTAGTTTTTAGGTAAAACTCTTGGACACGATCCTGTAAGGGAGAAAGGCCAAGTTCGGTATATAGAGAAGTAGAGCGTGTCCTCTGAGGGGCCCCAAGGATGATACGAGCAGCTTTCCTCTGGATAACTTCGAGACGGTTGACAGCAGTCCGACTAATGTTGACGAGGGCAGGGGCGGCTTAGATGACACAGGAACGGGCAAAGGACTTGTACATGGTGAGAAGTACACGGATGATGGCACCAGGGGATCCCCTGCACATGGTAGAGAGGGGAGCGAGACGCCGAGAGCATATGTCTCGAAGATAGCGGACTTCAGGGATCTGACAACGTGTACGAGTTATATACACACCCAGGTATTTTGTCTCATTATCCCAGTTCAAGGGCGTTCCTGATAAGAGAAGGGGGGAGGTACAACACGACCGTGCCACATGGCTTTTGTTTTCGCAGTTGAAAGAAGGAAACCAAGTGAATCACTCTCTCTGGAGACCAGATGAAGGGCTTCCTGCATGCTGAGGTAGCCAGGAGCTTGGAGGAGGACATCGTCGGCATATCATGAGTGGACAACTTCTGTCGGCCACGGGAGAGATGCAATGGAGTGCATGAGAGTGTTAAACAAGGTGGAACTCAGGACTCCACCTTGAAGGGTGCAGAGGTTCATTTCTTGAACACGAGATATAGAACCTTCAACGCGAACCCGGGCCTGACGTCCAGTGAGGTAAGAGGTGATCCATCGAAAAAGTCTCCCTTTAACCCTTAACCCCGCAAGTTCAGCTAAAATGAGGGCATGCTGAGTCGTATCAAAGGTTGATTGCAATAAAAGGAAGCAATGGAGTGTACTGTGCTGCGATGTTGTATGAAACTATTGGGGGAGTTGTGGAAGCCGCCTATAGTGTGAAGAAGGCGACGGTAGAGTATCCTCTCCATCATCTTACAAACACATGTGGTAAGACTAATGAGTCGATATTTCCCAGGATCTCCTGACTTAGGGATAGGGATAATAGTAGCATTTTTCCAATTAGACGGGAGAACCCCATGTTCATAAGACATTTTGTAGAGAGCGAGCAAGGTGCCGGTAAGAATATTAGTACAGATGTTGAGGATGTAGTAGGTTATCTGATCATCCCCAGGCGAGGTGTCTTTTCTAGAGCGACGGGCACTGCCAAGCTCAAACTGTGTGATGGGATGATCAATGAGGGCAGGGGAGGTAAGAGCAGCACGAACAACAAGCTCAGACGCATCGATGCGAGCCTGCACTGCCTCCTGCATCGGATCTGGAAGTGCCTCAGGGGAGGAAGCTCGTGCCCAGTCCTCCATTATAGGGCAGTGAAGGGAGGCGGGGTCAGGGTGGGGAGGAGGCCTCCGTCGAGTACCCCGTATAGCATTAATCCGATTCCATACATAAGAGGGTGACGACTGGAACGATAGAGACCCCGTGAAGGATAGCCAGTCCGCTTCACGAATCCGACTATGCTCCTGAGTTGCAAAGGAGCACCAGTTTTTGAAGTCTTCCCAGTGGAGATCACGTGTTACCTGCCGGAGATGTCTCATGGCAGGGATACGATACCAGTAGTTGGTGGCACTTCTGGGGTGACGGGGAGGGCGTGGAGGGGCAGCGCGATTGACAGAGTCATACACGGCATCAACAAAATCAGCGCTGTAAGAGTCAAGGGACTGAGGGACATCATAGGAATCCGCCCAGGTAGAATGGTATTGGATAAAGGAAGGAACAGCATCTTATGTGACACGAAGGCGAGGGGATCGATAAGGAGCTGATGTAGGGGCAGAGAAGGAGAGCCTGAGATGGGTAGTAATGGCAAGATGGTCACTATACAGAGTAGGCTCGGTGTAGACGGTAGGATGAAAGGATGTATGACCGTTGAATAGAAAGCCAACATCAAGGAAACTATGGGGGAGGCGAGTAGGATCGTCAGGACAAAGAAAGCGAACATCATCATCCCCATTAAGAAACTGTGAGAGATGTGATCCGTTAAGGGTACATGGGGTGGGATGATCTGGAGTAAGAGTGGGATGACGAGCATTAAAGTCGCCAAGAACAATAGTGGGAACCCCATCATGGAGGTCATGAAGAACTTGGTGGTCCAGAGAATCACTCTTGAAATGAACATTGACTACACGAAGGATCCGGTCACCAAGAGTAAGGGAGACAGAAAGTAATTCAGACGGGGGTCCAAGTGAGTGAGGTGAAAGATGACGAACAGATGGAATGGTGTTACGCTGAAGGGTGAGGAGGCCACGAGCCTGCCCACGGTACCAAGGCAGGGTGTAAACAGTATAGCCAGAGAGACGGAGTGGAGTAACATCGTCTGTGATGGTTTCCTGAAGTAGAACGACACTTACTTGATGGGAGAGCACAAACTGGGCGAGGTGTGTCCCTAGATGACCCATTTTAAGAAGAGGAGGGAATGGCCTCTGGTGTGAGATGAGTCAGTGGGATAGACAGGGCTCTGGAGGAGGTACCAAATTCTGTTAAGGATATTGGAGAGAGAGGAGTGGGAGAGCTATGGATGGATCCTCCATCTCGGGAGAAAGAAGGAGGCGGGTCACCAGGGCTTGCAAAGTGCGCCCCTGTTGTGTCAGGGTGTCCAGAATGAGTTGTTGTTGCCTCTGCAATGTTGCAATTGTTTCCACAAACGAATTGAGTTGGGCAGAGAGAAAAGGTTGATTTGCTTTGAGTGGCGATTCAGACGGAGAGTGATTGTTTCCATAGAAGAAACTTGGTGTACCTGTGCAGGAGCTGGAGGTGGCTGCGAGGATTGGCGAGGGCTCGACTGGGCGGGTGGTGGTGGTGGTAGCGATGGAGAGAGACGGTGAGCAAGAGGTGCTGGTGCTGGTGAGAGACAGCAGGAGTCCAGGTGGGCAGGAGGTGATAGTGACGGAGAGGAAAGGTGAGGGTTCAGGTGAACAAGAGGTGGTGGTGCTGGTGAAAGACAGCGGGGGTCCAGGTGGGCAGGAGGTGGTGGTGACTGTGTGACAGGGCCGGCAATGACCTTGTGCCAAGAACGGTAGGGAGAGGGAGGGAGGGGAGAAAGGATGGGTGGTAGGGGTGTAAGGGGGATGGTGGAGGAGAGGAGATCAATGGAAATCCTTGGTGGATGAAAGAGGAAGTGGTGGATAGGAGTGAGGTTTGGTTGACAGTGGCTTCGACAGAGACGAGGGAGGTGGAACAAGGTAAGGTTTCCCTGGGCGAGTGCCAGGACGCTGTGGGCAGTTGGCAATCCAACACCGTGGAACAACTGGGATTTTGTTCTGAATTTTAAAGGTGCGGTGTTTCCACGATTGGCAACGACAGCAAATTTTCGGGATTCCGGTATATCGGTCGAGAGGACAGTTGTGAATGGGCCCTACATTCACTTCAGGGGGAAGGGGCCACCCACCAGCCGATGAGTTCGTTGGTTGGACGTTTGGAGACCGGGTTGATGCGACGTTCCATGTCGAGTAGTTGTGGGAGAAGAGGGCGAAGATCGTCGATAGGGATCTTCCAGGGTACTTGGCGAACCATTACCTTGGTACGACAAGTTTCTTTGGTGATGGTGGTGAACGTCAGCATCACCTCCCCCTGGGGAGTAGTGACGGAAGAGCCAGGTCGTCCGTGTGCTCAGACTCAAGTCCCGAGGAAAGGCGAGACGACAAAGGCGCGACTGGGCAGGGAGACGAAGGGAATCCCCTATGTCCATCGTCGTAGGAGGGTCGGGAATTGAGCCACATACAAGCTCACGTGGGGACCCCGACGGCAGAAGGAGGTCACCCTCTACAGCCCCAGACCGGGTGCGAGAGGGAGCCGTAGCCCCTGCTGGACACCCTGACTTCCGAGGTTTCTGCTTCTTAGACTTGTCTTCAAGATGAAAGTCGTCAGCATCATTGGCACCTACTGCAGCCGTCTCCAGCAAACGGGAGCGTTTAACGGCGGGCATAGGGCACGTTGGCAACACTTCAGTCAAGGGGAGTGGTAAAGACGTCACTGCTACGTCACATTTCACATTGCGCATGCACAAACTTGAGAATCTTCGACTAGACTAGAGGGACCGGGTGATAGGACCAGATGCTTTTATCAAACAAAAATGACAAAATCCAAACTTAAAAAAAAAATAGATGCCACTGTGCTAGTAACAAGGTCTTACTATAGTTCTCTGCACAGACTGGGATTAGTAGACTCGCTGAATTCGTCAGAAATACGACTTTTAAGGAGCAGTCTCTTACAGCCTTTGTTGACACCCACGCACGCATGCGCGTTCAATGCCGCAGACATCAATGAAGAGTTTCAACATCGGATCAGATGTGCATCTCAAGCCTTTGGCAGACACCACACCCGTGTCTTCAGCTGTAGGGAGCTAAAATTATCTACAATGCGGCTTGTGTAACGAATGGTAAACATAACGCTGGCGGACAACGGAAAAGGTATAAGGACAGTCTTAGACAAACCACCAAAAATGCCAAATCGACGCTCCCACCTTGGAGATGATCAATCCTCACCATAGCACTTGGAGGAGCACCATACGAGAAGGTGTCAATACTTTTGATTTAGCCCGGACCAGAGCTGGAGAGCTATACTACCGGAAGCATTGTACTCCATCAGATCACTTCTGTTAACATCTACAAATACGACACCTCATGAACGATTCTTTGGATTCCAGCGACGTTCGTCTCTTGGCAATTCTCTTCCTTCATGGCTAACAACCCCTGGCCCAGTACTGCTTCGAAGATTCGTCAGTGTCATCGTTCTTTGTCGTCGTGGTGTAAGTGTGGATTCTATTCTATAAAGATTGTAATATATTGTGTTTCTTATATTTCTTACCGTAGTGTTCAATACCTTCACATTGGTTACTTACAGGAGATTATGGTGTATCTACGTATAAATTCACTCCACCACCCGACATTCCATGATTTATACTTGATAAATGATGATTTAATGAGTTCAATTAATTTCCAACATCCATCTAAGTTATTGATTATACTTTGTCATAACCATTCAGTCATTACCTTTAGTAATAATAAGATAGGATCACATATACGAGCAGATAATTGCACTTACATTTATTTGTCAAGCTTCCATACAATGATTTACAATTTGCATGGATATATGAGTCACTCACGTTCACGCTGTAATGAAATGAATCTTCTAAAAGAGGGAATTTTCAACTTGGGAACACATGGGTTTATTCTACTATGAGTATGACTTAACAGAACCTTAATTATTCAAGCGATACATTTACTGGCGGCCTGGATTGCTCTTGTTGCAACCAGGCTTTAACACAAGAATTTCTTTCCACGGGGAATAAAAAAAAATTACTCTTGGGTTACCACACACAGTCTCGCGTCACTGACAGTCGCTGTAGACTGTTGTCGCGGCAAGGAGAACTGGTAAGCGTGACTTGGATTAACCACATACTGTAGGTGCAATAGACCAGCCTGGATTGCTTTTGTCGCAACCTCGCAACACGTGTCGCAACACGTGATATTTCCACGGGGATACAAACCTAGGTTAACACACTTCAATTCGTGTCGATCACGGTCACTGTAGACGGGTGTCGTGCAGGATACCACTGTAAGCGTGAATTTATTAACCGTTTACTGTAGGTTTGATAGGCCAGCGTGGATTGCTCTTGTCGCAACCAGGCATCCACACGTGACATTTCCACGGGATAACAACCTAGGTCAACACACTTAATCTCGTGTCGACGGCAGTCCACAGGACAGGGTGGCGGTGGAGGACTCTGTGTGGTGTCCCTCTACCTTCAGGAGGGAGAGGATGGGGACGTCTTAACTAACCCATGGTCTAGGGGATACTACTCAAAATGTGTTTTTTTGGGGGGCGTGAGGCGATGAACAGTACAATACTGACTCACTGGCTTCCCCCTATAGGCTAGCTAACATAAGACTAATGGAAAACATATGTCGCATTCATGGCTCGCAGGGTGCCTTTTCTCCAGTAAAACAAACTTTGGAGTTGGTTGTGTGAGTAAGTCTAACGCAACCCATGACAGTCATGTCTAGCAAAAGTGATCCTCGCGTTGATAAAGTTAAACTAACAGATGTTAACCCTACTTACGCCCATGTACGGTACCCTGATGGCCGTCAATCAACTGTATCTCTTCGTGACATAGCACCATGCCCCACCGGGCCTGTGTCACATGTCGATGAGAAAGAATCTGTGATTGGCGAAGACACTCTGCGTACCGTGCATGATAATGTTGTCTATAAAGAGAGAATTGACCCTGTAACTACTCAAGCTGAATCAGTGGAACAGAGCCGACCTTCGGTTCAAACAACGCTAGCTTTCAGAAGATCTACTCGAGTATCAAAGCCGCCTCAACACTATGGTTCACAATTTTTCCAGGCAGGAAGAACGACATAGTTTTCATTGTAAGGAACATTTAATTTATGTTCTGTTTTATGTTATTTTTGTATTGTAATAGTTTCCTTTTGTTTCTTTCAGATAGCTCGTGAAAGGAGTTAATTAAAGCATGTTTAATGAGCAAACAAGTTTTACTACATCCCAAGGCTACCAGAGGCTTCAAAGGGTTGTAGGAAGCTTGTTAATTGTAGGTGTCAGAAGGGATGTACAAACCGTTGTAACTGTTCAAGGGTGCAGTCTGCAGATGCCTTGTACACTCGCACCAAAAAGTATCGGTGTAGGGTGAGATCGACGACTTCAGAAACGATACGTATACACTGTGATATGTCGGGAAGGTTGGTAAGTGTATCCTCATAAACCCCCCCCCCCCTCCACTAGGTGTTGCCATATGGCTGACAATCAGTGTGTTTGTTTCCTCTTTTCGGATTGTTGCTTTGTGTCGACTGAATGATGAGCGAGGGTTCGGTCTCGGTGAACGTGGGTATAACACAGAGGCAATATGAAGCAGGAGAGATCTACACATGCCAGACGACATGGAAACCTCAGAGGAAACACGAGGCGTCACAGATATTAGCCGGTGGGTTGGTGTCCACAGGAACACCGCTGCACGATGGATTCGGCGATACCTCGAAACTGGTGCTACAGACGACAGGTCTCGGAGCGGCCGTCCACGCTGCACCACCCCTCAGGACGACCAGGTTGAGTGGTTTATTTGGTAGCATAAATTAATGTGGCAATATTCACAAGTATCACAAATAATTTTGTTAACAGGGTCATATTTCAAACTGTCTATTTATCGCTTCCCGACCTTATTTATAACAGTTTGTTTCACTTGATCAGGGCATAGTAGCAGCTCAGCAGGATTACAGGGCTGCCAACATACAGCTGGAACAATTCGCCTTTCCCAATACCTATCGTCACTGGTCTCAAATTGTTCACACGACAGTATGCACCGATACTTTTTGTTGCGAGTGCACACCGCTATGTGATTGCATCTGTTTGCAGAACAAGTAAATGACAAGATAGAATCTGTGTCATTAGAGTCAAAAAAGATTATCACATAAACTATCATGTGTTAATGTTCGAAATAAGGCAAACAGAGTATTAGGTTTTATATCTAGAAGTGTAAGTACTAAGAGTGCGGAGGACATATTGCAACTATATCTTGCGCTAGTCAGGCCGCACCTCGATTATGCTGTTCAGTTCTGGTGCCCTTATTATAGAATGGATATCAATTCACTGGAGTCGGTGCAGCGAAAAATGACGAAAATGATTCCGGGACTTTGAAACCTTCCATATCAAGATATATTAAAGAAACTAAAATTGCATTCCCTAGAAAGACGAAGAGTGCGGGGAGATATGATAGAAGTATTTAAGTGAGTAAAAGGAATCAATAAAGGAGATATAATGTTCTTATAATATCCGAGCAGGATAGGACTCGAAGCAACGGATTTAAGTTGGATAACTTTAGGTTTAGTAGGGAGATAGGAAGGAACTGGCTCACAAATAGAGTGGTAGATGAGTGGAACAAACTTAGTAACTTTGTAGTAAGTGCTGGAAAGTTTTAAACTGAGGCTAAATAGATTCATGGATGATAGAGAGTGGTTGTAACTCTAGATAGGAGCGGCCATGCACAGGACAACCGGCTTATCACAGACTCTTTATTTTCTTATGTTCTTTTGTATAGTTGGGGAATAACATTCTGCCCCACACTGTGCTGGATTGTGGAGATATCCGGCAACTTTCCTAAGAGTAAACAGGGCATGAACGAACATTTCTTGGATTGTAATGAGGGTGCTATTTTGGTGAAAATTTGCTACAATCCAAGCCCGTTTCCTTCATAATCGGTAACTACGTGCCCTGTTTACCTCTACGAGAGATGCCAGATGTCTCCACTGGCCACAGCAATGTGGGGCGATATATTATTCCCCAACTGTATCAGTAAATATGGAAAATATATCTTAATAGTATGCTTTTCATATATGGGGTTTTACTATTTATGACTGTCGAGTAGTAATTAATGTAAGTAATCTAGTTATTTTATACTAACGATTCAATACTAATAGTAACAATACTCTGCCACCTGAGAGCATAACCAATAATTTCATATATCATTTGGATTCATAATAATGTTGTACAATAATTTATGTTAGAAGAGAAAGGGCTTTTCAATGTAAAGTTGTTACTGTCTGTCAAGGCCATATAGGATATTTGATGGTAGACTGTTATACGAATCGATTCTGAAATGCTACAGGAAAATTGTCCATTTAAATTTAATTACAATATTATCACACACGCACAAGTACATTTATCAAATTACCAGGGGTATATCACCATTCGCTAACACCGAAAATCAGGCCAAACACATAACAGCTTCGCCAACAAGTTGTCAGAAGCAGTATAGGGAGGCAAAAGGTCGACCGGAGTAGAGTGAAGCTCCAGCTCCCCGAGCGGCATACTCAGGGATGGGGATAGTAGACAGAAGTCGCCCCTGACCCGGGATATGGTACACTCTGGTCTGCTGGCATCAGGAAGTCCTCACAACTGGACAGGTCAGGTTATGACAACATAAGAACATAAGAACATAAGAATGGAGGAAACTGCAGCGGGCCTATTGGCCCATACTGGGCAGTCCCGTTTACACCCAACCCCTATTGCTCATATAAGCATCCAACCTATGTTTGAAGCTATTCAGCGTATTCGAGTTAATGATGATATTTGGTAACTTGTTCCATTCATCCACTACTCTGTTTCCAAACCAGTGTTTACCGATTTCACGCCTAAATCTAAATTTATCTAATTTAAAACCATTGTTACGAGTTCGCTCCTGGTTGGATAGTTTGAGTACCTTTGTAATGTCCCCTTTGTTTAGCCCTGCCTTCCACTTATACACCTCTATCAGGTCGCCCCTCGCTCTACGTCTCTCGAGGGAGTGCAAATTAAGATGCTTTAGCCTGTCTCTATACTCAAGGTTCCTAATGCCCGGGATTAGTCTTGTCATTCTCCTCTGAATTCTTTCCAAGGATTCTATATTCATTCTGTAATACGGTGACCAGAACTGAACTGCGTAGTCCAGGTGTGGTCTCACAAGAGCAAGATACAGTTTTAGGATGACCTCGCTAGTCTTGTAACTGAGGAACATTGATGAGGACGCCTCTCACGCCCGGCCCTTCCGGTGTTATGGGAGATCCATGTCTAGGGGTTATTATAATGTTCCACAACATGAAAACACAAGGAAAGATAAATGAGTAATGGGAATATTCATAATACACTAGAAACTGCTATAATATATTGAGTATTAATCATATTTACACAATATACACAGAAAAGTGAAAATAAAAGTACATCAACTACAACTGAGAAACAACATCAGGGACAAAAAGACAAGAACCCCTTATCTTACAATTAGCAAATGGAATAAGTGCTCCATATCACAATATATATTATAATTATAATCCTAATCCATATACACAAAGTAAACTTAGCTGTGAGGTGTCCACTCAGTAGCACAAACACAAACCTCTCAGAGACACCGAATATGCGTACACAGCGCAGGGCAGAGTCAGTCAGATGAGCACGTCAAGAAGCCAGGGGACTCGAGGGAGTGAATGACTGTTACTGATAGACCTGCCAACTAACCTCACAGAGTTGCCAGGTTGCTTATTACTCACTACAACGATGTATACATTGATACAAATAATACATAATATACAATACAATACAACAATATACTATATAACTTATCACAACACATATCACAAACAAACATAATACAAACATAACACATGTAAGATGAAAAAGAATAAACGTAAGGAATAACTTTCTTTGAACGAGCTGACTACATAGTTCCCATCACACCGGCAAAATCATAAAGTAGTAAACTTAGTACCAAACAATGAGTACTAACAGCACCTGACATATTGAACTTTAAATCATAATAGAAACATATCAACACTCACCACAGCAGAAATGAATCACAAAAGATCATAACATAGATAAATCTATTATATAGGCGGAGGGTTCTCTTACAGATTCGATCTGGCTGAGGGAAGGAAATCTTGTGACCAACCCACTCACCTTCCAGTGCACGTCACCTGTGTTCAGGATTCATAACATCTCGAACACTTTGAATGAATCACCGAGATCCTAACTTTCTTGAGTCTGTATGAGGCTGATTAGTGCTCCAAATGAAACGAATCCAGGTGAATGAGTAACCCAACACTGAATAGGCGTGAACAAATTACCTAAACCACACCCTCACCAGTTTCCCTAACAGAATAAATATAATGTGCACACATTTTCATTAAACTTTTAAGCATTTTTTTTCTGATTTTTCGTCAATATCGACAAAAAATAATGATCTTCTTGGCAATCTATATCTGAATAAAGAGTGAAAAAATATTGAGCAGAAGCTGAAATAGTGTCATAGCAGCATACCTGTAGGTAGTGCCACCCAGAAAATACTTGTATTGTCAATATGTATGTGTTTGCCAAATATGATACTTGTAAAGAAAAGTACACAAACATGCTCCTCTGGAGCATTATGCTACTAGACTATTAGGAGGGGAACCAGTGGTGCTTATGCTGAACTCCCAATTAGAGAGGTAGTGGATTTATTTTATGTCTGGAGCCTAGCTGTGTCTATTGTCCCTTTTTGCCCAGGATTTTATTCTTCAGCAATGACTGACTTTTTGGGAACACCTAAGGAGTAATTCTTGAAGTCTACCTTACTTAAAACTACCCATAGCAGTAAATCATTGTTGTCCAGCTCTGTCTGTATCTTTTGAGGTAAGCTTGGGCGAGACACTGTGTTCTAATAAACTGTTTCCAGAGAAAGTAGGATCAATTGCCCTACACCCACACAGTATATGGCAGTGGAGTGTGCCCCCCTCACCCCCAACACACACACACACATATATATATATATATATATATATATATATATATATATATATATATATATATATATATATATATATATATATATATATATATATATATATATATATATATATATATATATATATATATATATATATATATATATATATATATATATATATATATTTTGTTACGAACCCCGCCACCAATTGTCATGATCTACCTACCCAGCATTACGAACCACGCCATCTATTGCCCTGATCTACCTACCCAGCACCACGAGCAACGCCATCTAGGGACGAAACACGAGTATGACTCATCTTAGTTACCACTCTCGGGTTTCCCTTCTCCATATCCTGGTTGTTGCGTCACCTCCTCAAAGTCTTCTTTGTCAGCTCCAGTTCGAGGAGAGTTCAGTTCACTCTGGGAAGTGAACACAGGATCACCTATCCTGGAAACCTATGGCACAGTGACTACCTACCGTCTTCTACAATACTCAGCCTTGCTCGTCAGCCATCTCAGCTCCGCACTTAAGTATTTGTAATCTTATATTGCCTCCCCCACGTCCACTTGCTTCAAAATTGTTTATGTTGTATAAATATATATATACTGTTAATGTTTAGGTTAAGTATGGTTAAGGGTAAATTATAGAAAGCTGAATATTTTTTTAAGGAATTTATGGCACTTTATTATACACAACAAAAACTCGCATCCTTTGTCTACCCTTTTATAGTCTGATTGTCTTTGTTTTTATATTTTTGTTGCCTGTTGGGATCTGGGTAGACTTTTAACTATATTCTAAATCCCCAACTCGTAACAATATATATATATATATATATATATATATATATATATATATATATATATATATATATATATATATATATATATTAGGGTGTGACATAGGAGGGAAGATCAGCTAAAACGAATGACCCATCACTTTTTTGGTAGATTTTAGTGTATATAAACAGAAAATAATTTCAGTTTTAATATTTTGCAACCTTTTGCTAGGTAAATTTTAGCGTGAAATTTATCGAAAATCTAAGGTACAGCTGCATTAGTGCATTACAATTAAATAGTGAACATTGCTTTCTGACTTCATTCTTTAACAACCCAACTCACAATATTTTTTTCTGCTTCAGATTCTGATGCATTTATAAGTTGATAATATTTGCGATGGCTGCTTGTGTCAGGACGAGGAACCAAAAATCCAGCCATCTCAGTCACTATCTTGGGTCTGGGAGAGAGCTCCTGAAGTCGGAGTTGCCTACATTGAGAGATGCTTTGAGATACATTGTTTTAATCAGGCAAATCAGTGAAAAGAACCAAAGAACTTACACAAAAAAGACATTGCCAGTGATATGACCAAAGCTGTCTTGGCACAGTACACTCTGGCTAAAGCTCAGTTCAAGCCTCCAGTCATAACAAGTCAGAAGAAGATTAGTGAGAGACTGCTAGCCAGTTGGGAAAAGGCAAGAGATATCTCTCTTGGGAGAGGAAAACTTGCAGTTAAGGACGAAACTTTGCCAAGCAACTGGACCAGTTATTTGACATAATTAGCACAGGAGTGCCCAATTGTTCTCTGTCCTGGTTTGGATGCGATCATTGACTGTAAATCCGAGGCCCACATCTCCTGTATTTGCAAGCGTGAATGAAGATTCCTGTAATGATCGAACTGGCATTTGTCAAAGCACAGAGAGAGAAGACTGGCGGTATAAGGGGCTCCTTGATTTCCTGGCAAGATATTCCGGAGTCAAGAGACAGGAGGCTGCCACAGAGAGATAGAAGAGGAGAAAGAGTTGCCGAGGAAAAGAAGCTTGAGAAGGCCCAGGGTGAGGTAAAAAAGGCCGATGATTGGAGTCAAGCTGATTCAGAGTTTAATGACTTCCCCATGGCTGATCCGAGTGCTGACCAGGAGAATGGTGACTTTGTCCCTAACCCAGAAAATAATGATCCCAAACCTTCCAGGCATAAGATTTGAAATAGGAAAGATATCCCGAGCATAGCTCTGGCCAGCATGCGACACCACACTGGTCTCAGAGAAACTGCAGAGATAGCAACAGCTGCCTGGGTTGACGGTGGTTTGATAACACCTGATGATGTTCACCTGGTGATAGATCATAACAAAGTAAGGAAAGCTCAGGAGAAACTTGTCAGTAACCTAGAAGAGGAGTTTGATAAGGGGATAAGAGAAAATGGAATCAATTGTTTGTTCTTTGATGGGAGAAGGGATGACACTAAAGTGTTCATGAAAGTTGGAAATTCTGACAAGTTGTTCCCTGCCATGGTGAAGGAGGAACACTACTCCTGCTGCAGTGAACCAGGAGGGAAGTATTTGTGGCATTTCACTCCAGAGAAAGATGACATCAGGAAACCAGCTGAGATAGTGGCAGATAACATTGTGGACTGGCTCAGAGAGAGGAACGTAGACCAGACCCTGCAGGCCATTGGAGGGGACAGCACCAACACGAACACAGGGTGGCAAGGGGGGGTCATACAGTGGATAGAGCGGAAGATTGGGAGGAAGCTGGTCTGGATTGTTTGTGACCTCCACACCAACGAGTTGCCACTCAGACATCTGATCCAGGAGCTGGATGCTTCAAGACTCTTTCAAACAACAGATGGTCTGGTCCTCTTGGCAAGATGCTGGACTCTGCCACTGAGTTAGAAATAAATCCGAGCTTTGAAAAAATCACAGTTGGCCCTCCACTCGTTGAGCTTGCACATACTGTCATTGACGACCTGAGTACTGACCAGTACTATGGTTACATGATTTGCAGTGCCATCAAAATTGGGGTCATGCCTTGATAGACTTGCTTACCTGCAGATAGGTCCAGTCTCACATTCTAGGTGGCTCACAACGGCTCTCAGGTTCTGCAGAATTTGGGTCGCTCATCATAAACTGAAAGGGAACCAGCTTCACAACCTGAGACTTATTGTCCAATTCATCGTGAGTGTCTACTTGCCAAATTGGTTCAACACCAAGGTCAAGTCATCGTTCTCCGAAGGTCCGAGGCATGTTCTCTTCCAGCTTGAGCTCCTGAGGAGTCAGCCAAGGAAGGTTGTTCAGATTGTGGAGCAGACTGTGAGGAGATCTTCCTGGTATGCTCATCCTGAGGCAGTTCTGCAGACAATGCTCTGCAGTAAGGATGAGGAGGAGAGAAGAGTGGCAGTCAAAAAGATCTTGGATATGAGACTTATGAGAGGATCTGGGCATGACGAATCAGTTGGTGACGATTCCTTCAGGGTCAGGAAGACTCCTGAAGTCAATCTAGGTGCCAAGACCTCACTGATCTCATAGATCTGGATAACATCCAGGCTGGCAGTGAGCCCCCTTACCTGCAGCCTCACCAATGTTCAAGTCAGAGCTTTCCTGACAACCCCATGCATGTCCCTGCCTGGCCCGCACCCAGAGAGTATAGAGCGTTGTGTACAGCAAGTGAGCGAGGCCAGCAGTCACGTGTACAGCCAGGAGAGGAGGGAAGGCTACATCCGAGCTCAGGTGGTCAGCAGGGAGGTGATGAGTAGAAACAGAAGCAGTAAAGACATGTTCTCTATGGTGTGCAGCAACACCGGGTCGTAGTAGTAAAACCGGTTTTTGTATTTGATGATTTTGTTTTCTAAAGGAATTTTAAATTTAATGAATGTGTCAAGATCATTCGTTTCACTATTCTGGATCATTTTCATCCCAATAAATTAACCTGATACATTTACTTTACTTTAAATAAGCTATTTAGTGGTGTTGGTAAAAGGGTGGGAATACTGAATTTTCATAAGATTTCAAGTTAAAATTTACCTAGTAAAAAATGAAAACTTTTCAAATCTGAAGATATCACATGATTCTGCACATAGAACTACATCATTAATACCATGGGCCGATTTTTCAAACTCAAAAAAAAAAATCGCCTCCGGATGACACACCTATATATATATATATATATATATATATATATATATATATATATATATATATATATATATATATATATATATATATATATATATATATATATATATATATATATATATATATATATATATCATGTATATATGCCAAGTATTAATTTCAGACAATTTACTCTATATCGAAGATTCAAACTGCTCTGTGTGTAATAAAATCACTAATGATAGCATGTTTTACAGAATAAATGAGTCATACCAGAACTAACTAAACCTATTGTAATTTAATATTAGCTTAGTCGATTGTAGCATAAAGAATATTCAACCAACTGCAGCTTAAACATTATTGATGAACATTTCGGTTCGAGTAGTACTCGGTTTACTTGTTTCTTCAATTTGATTACTTTTCACTTTGTTTACACAATATAACCATCTCTAATACTTAATTATATATTATTTTATTTAGATCTTCCATAGTTCTCTATAGTTCTATATACTGTATCTATGTATACTAAATTAAAACATATATGGAAATAGAATTGAACTGAGAAGTCTTGAATGTCCAATGATACGGTATTCATTCAATTGAACGGTTTGTATACAGGACCACCAGTTGTTGTTGCTTGATAGTTCGTGTCTAGCCCTGCTGAATGCTGATGTGGTTTAGTTGTTGGCTGGAAATCGTGGTTATGGTAGTTGCAAATGTATTATTTTGAGTGGAAAAAAAACATACACGTAGCATTGCTTCGAAGCACTTCCGGGAAAGTGATATAAAGAAAGATGAAGTTATTTGTGATTATTGTGGGAAAAAATGAGACGAATGGGTGGGACTTCAAATATGCTTAAACACTGTTGAACCAAATAATTATCTTGTGAGCTCTAAACAAAGAATTAAAGCTCACAAAAGCTATCTATCAGCTGTTAATGTGAACTTCACCTATACCATTTACTTCATGATTTTAAAATTGTATGAAGTACTCAGCAGCCTTCTTCAGAGCACCAGCAAATGGAATTCGTGATGTACACAACATGCGAAACACGCAAATTATGGCACAAACAAGTAACCAATCAGTACTCAGTTTACTCGGTTCTGAAGAGTAGTCATTACTGGAATACTCGGTTCTTTCAAAGTACTTGGTTTGCCCATCCCTATTAAACATATCCTGCCTTATTTGTAGCTGAACCTTGTCATTGTAAGTTAATCTAATTTACCTTATTGTAACCCAAACTAACCCAGCTTATTGTAACCAAAACTAACTCGGATTACTGTAACCCGAACTAACCCAGTTTATTGTAACCCAAACTAAGAAGGGTTATTGTAACTCAGGTTAACTCAGCCTACTGTATCCCAAACTAACCTATCCTATCGAAAGTTTATATAACCTAGGATACTGTAGCCTACTGAGGTTTTGACTTGCCAATTATACTGTAACTTAGACCAACATAGCTTGTAGTCCGCCCTAGTCTACTGTAATTTAATCAATTCCGATAGCTTCTAACTTAGAGAAGTATAATAATTTTATCACTGAGCACGAAGATGAATGTCTTTCTTCACATTTTCCACGATTTATCCTTCAGTTGTTGCAGGAAAGACAGAACATGTTTGGTTTTTTTTCATAAAAAACCCACAATCTCAGGGATTTAATTGGCAGGTTCAGCTTAATTCATCCACAGAACAGGACTACAATACACGGCCTATTAATTATCAAGGTGTGGAGTAGGTCAGTGCCAGCTATCAGTTGCCCCTCCTCCCTACAGCAGTAAGGAGAAGTGGGGTCCCGACAGAGCTTGTTACTGGAGTGAGGAGCTGCCTGCTGAAGAGCTCCTCAAACACTCCATCCCTTGAAGGTTTGCACTATAAAACTTTCCCCAAACTGTAAATGTGAGAACGTATCATTCTATCTCACTTTAGCTACGGATTCTTAAAAGTTCGCACGTTAAAGTTTTCTCTCCTTTACCGGTTAGTATCTAACTGGAGATTTTTAAAAGGTTCGTCCATTAAAGATTTCTCCCTTAACTGGAGATGTGAGAACTTAACTACCTGGTTCAAAGTGTCTCTCTCAAGTGGATGTATGAAAAACGATTTGACTTTAATTATTATCTATGCTGTAGAAGATTAAAAATAATAATGTTTGAGCACATGATCTACCAAACTACATGAATACGAATCGAAATTTCAAGAATCTCTCCCGTAGCTAGATTCTGTCTCTGTCTTCTATTTAAGGAAGGGAAAAAAACATTTAATCTACGAATTTCCAAGAATGCAAACAATGGAGTACCGGTAGGGGTTAGGGACTTACTGGAGACAATATGAGCCAAAACAAGACCTGTTATGTAAGAATCTTGTTCATTGTTCAAAGCAGGAGTGTGCATGTTGTTCTTCGTGCGAGTAAAGTCTCCTGTAGTGCCTCTTTCTCTAGTGGTATTTATGTCGCTCCTTATCATTCTCTCATTGTCATTCTGTCTTTATTTAATCATTCTCTCCTCTCCCAACCTCTCCCTTTTTCAATTATTCACTTGTTCTCTCTTTTCGAGTTCTCTCTCTCTCTCTTCCCTCTTTCAAAAACTATATTGTGACTCGGCTATTCTCAGAACCAGTCGCAACACACACACACACACACACACACACACACACACACACACACACACACACCCTACATCTTTGACCACCGTAGGGTCGAGGCCTATTCAGGCGCTGCTCTTGCTAAGCAGCGGTCCCCCTTGGCCATGTCGGCCCATTCTTGAATTCCCTCTCCGCAACCCATCCTCAACCACCGGGATATCTACATAATCAAAATTGACAATTTCGTTTCGGAAAGAAGTGGGATCAGTGTTGAACAGTGATGAACAGTGTCTAAGCCAGTGAATTCAGCACTAGACAGTACCAGAGAGAGCCGTGACCTATCACTGAGATAAGCACCCCTGGTAACCATCATCTGACCAGACGGTGTTAATCCGTCCACCCTAGGAACAACAGAGGGCCAGCTATGCACCTGACTACGAGAACATAAACAACATAAGAACATAAGAAAATAAGGAGTCTGCAATAGGCCGGTTGGCCTGTGCATGGCAGCTCCTGTCGAGAGTTACTACCACTCTCTGTCATCCATGAATTTATCTAGCCTCCTTTTGAAACTTTCCAGAGTTCCAGCACTTACTACAAAGTTGCTAAACTTGTTCCACTCGTCCACTACCCTATTTGTGAACCAGTTTCTTTCTATCTCCATCCTAAACCTAAACTTATCCAACTTAAATTCGTTGCTCCGAGTCCTATCCTGCTCGGATATTATAAGAACTTTATCTATATCTCCTTTATTGATTCCATTCACCCACTTAAATACTTCTATCATATCTCCCCGCACTCTTCGTCTTTCTAGGGAATGCAAGTTAAGTTTCTTAAACCTATCCTGATATGGAAGGTTTCTAAGTCCTGGAATCATTTTCGTCATTCTTCGCTGCACCGACTCTAATGAATTGATATCCATTCTATAATAAGGGCACGAGAACTGAACCGCATAATCGAGGTGCGGCCTGACTAGCGCAAGATATAGTTGCAATAAGACCTCTGCACTCTTATTACTTACACTTCTAGATATAAAACCCAATACTCTGTTTGCCTTATTTCGAACATTAACGCATTGTTTTCTAGGCCGTAGGTCCGGGCTTACAAGTACCCCTAGGTCTGTTTCACAAGTCGACTTTTCTAGGTTGATGTTGTTAAGGCTGCATACATTGTCAGTATTTGTTCTTCCAATATTAAGTACGCTGCACTTGCTGGTGTTGAATTTCATTTGCCATTTTTCAGACCACCCCTGCAGTTAATTTAGGTCCTCCTGTAATGCATTTGCATCCTGCCCTGAAGTAATCTGCCGCCCTATTTTGGTGTCATCCGCAAACTTGCTTATGTCACTGCTGATCCCAGTATCTAGATCGTTAATGTAGATTATGAACAAGAGTGGGCCTAGTACTGACCCCTGGGGAACCCCACTGGTTACACGGCCCCACTCAGATTTAACACCATCTACGCTGACCCTCTGCGCTCTATCGGTGAGCCATGATTTTATCCAATTTAAAACTTTCCCCTCGATACCATGAGCCTTAATTTTTCTCAGAAGCCTCTGATGCGGTACTCTATCAAATGCTTTGCTTAAGTCTAAGTAAATAACATCGTAAGTTTCGTCATTATCTACTACCTCGAAGACTTTCCTAAAAAACGTCAGCAGATTTCTTAGACAAGATTTTCCCTTTGTAAACCCATGTTGCAAGTCGTAGATTAATTTGCTTTTCTCTAGATGCGATCGGATGCTATCTGCTATAATTGATTCAAGAAATTTCCCGACTACTGACGTCAAACTGATCGGCTGGTAATTTGACACTGATGCTGTCTCCCTTTTTGAATATGGGTACTACATTTGCCTGTTTCCACAAGTCTGGCACAACTCCCGTGTCTATTGATTTTGTAAATAAATTTACAAGGGGTCCGCTAATCTGTTCCCTACACTCTTTCAAGACTCGAGGGAAAATTTCATCCGGCCATAGGGATTTTGTCTTTAGTTTATTTATCCTCTTAAGAACATCCTCTTTTTCTCATAGTGATATTCTTTAATTTCTTTTCTTCCTTTCCCCTAAATATCAGTTCCACCTCTGGAATTTCCTCGCGAATTTCTTCTGTGAAAACTGATAAGAAGTAGCTGTTCAATGCTTTGCTTATTTCTTCACTGCCATTTATCACTTCTCCCCTCCCTGACTTTAAAGGCCCAACTTTGTCCTTGACTTTTGTTCTATATACCGCTCTTGCGTTCCTGCACCCGCCAAGGCCTTTGCGAAGGACTGGCAGACCAGAGACAAGAGCTGCGACCGCCGCGCCGCTACATGTGCCCAGGATGCGAAGGCTCGGTATGACGACCGTGCCCGCCCTCTTCAGCCGCTGGAGATTGGTGCCCTTGTCTGCGTCCAGGACCCGACGACGACACGTTGGGACAAGGTGGGCATAGTGATGGGCATCGTCCGGTCGCGGGACTACAAGGTCAGGATGCCGAGCGGCCGCGTCTGGTGGAGGAACCGCCGCTTCCTCCGGCCAGTCCCACCCCCTGTTGCTGGCCCCCTGACCGAGGACGAGTCCCCTACACCTCACGAGGATCCGCCCCACAGTGCACCTCGACGCTCAGAGCGACTTAGGACTACGAAGTCCGCTCAAGACAAAGACCATGAGTGTGAGGGGTGGAGGGAGGTGTAGGTTATGTATCTATGCTACTGTGCCGAGTAGCATTTATATATGTAATTACGTGACAACACTGCACGTGTTATTTGGCAACATTGCCCCGAGGCTGCCATATGGCAAGGCAGTCTCAGTCTGACTCTGTGGGCCGTGCATGGCACACGCTAGTCACTATTTGTATTTTTCCTATCCGTTAATAGATGGACTTCAGTATTACCCGGTGTTTCCCTACCCATCACTGCCTTCTTCAGGGAACACTTGGAACCTTCAAACCCAGCCTTCTGTTAGGAGTAAGAATACTAACTTGCTTTATACTTACACTACAATGACTTCTTCTAACCCTCACCCCAGTACTACTACCACACCTAAACCTGATAATATTATTAATATCATGCAGCGTGGCGACTATGTTCGAAATTTTAAGGGTCAAGATGATTATAGGGTCGCACATTTCATTCGTGCATGTGAAGATAACATGCGCACTGGTCAAATAACGACTGACGAAAACAAAAAGGCATATGTAAGTTCCCACATTATGCAGGGTTCTTATGCCGGTAGTCGATTAAATGCGTTTGGTTTGCAGCGCCCTGATTATGAGAAATTTAAGCGAACGTTAAGTGGGATCTTTGGGGGTAGGTCACAGCTGGGCCAGCTTCAATGGATCTTCAGATGGATGGATCGTTGTACACCAGGGATATGCAATGAAACGCCTGTCGACGCTGTCGACATCGTAGGAGAGGTTCGCCAGGACATGCAAGTGACATTCCGGACCTCAGATTGGTACGACGATCAGGGTAATATGTCAGCGGACAATGTGGAAACGTTGATAGAGCTAATGAGTTTCTGCTTTCCGTCCGTCGTCCTCTATATAGCCGAGCACAAGAAGTACAGTATGAACCACCCCTGGAAATGGTGGAGTACGCAAATAAGCTCTGTCCCCAGGCTACGGGCCTCTTAATGGCAAATTCCTTAATGGCACAGCCCTCAGTGACGACACCGCAACCCTTGACGTCTATAGTGCAACCCCAGATGCCTCAGATGGCGTACATGACTCCCTATCAGACTCCTTATGCGACACACTTAGCTCCGATTACACCTCCCCGCCTGACTTATAAACAAAAAACATCTTTACGATGCGCACACTGTAATAAACATGGCCACATAATAGAAGATTGTTTTCAGCTCCGAGGTAATAGTGCAAAATTTAAGGACACACCCGGTGCAAAGCCATTCTCAAGGTCATACAGTGAGGCAGCCAGACCAGCACCTCCTCTTATCCTGAAAGCGCGCAAATGGTGCGCCCTTCACAAATCGACATCTCATAGTTCACGTGAGTGCGATGTGCTAATAAAGGCTAGGGGTGTGTGTCATGGTTTTGGTGTGAATCGGTGGTAGTCGGAGTGGATGATATTATATAAAGATAATAATATGTCGTATTTCTTATTTCTTACCGTAGAGTCCGATACCTTCACACTGATTACTTACAGGAGATTATGGTGTATCTATGTAGAAGTTCACTCCACCACTCGACATTCCATGATTTATACTTGATAAATGATGATTTAATGAATTCATTTAATTTTCAACATCCATCTAAGTTATTGGTTATACTATGTCATAACCAATCAGTCATTACCTTCAGTAATAATAAGATAGGATCACAGATACGGGCAGATAATTGCACTTACATTTATTTGTCAAGCTTCCATACAATGATTTACAATTTGCATGGGTATATGATTCACTCACGTTCACGCTGTAATAAAATTAAGCTTCTAAAAGAGAATTTTAACTTGGGGACACATGTGATTACTCTACTATGGGTATAACTTAACAGAGCCTTAATTCTTCAAGTGATACATTTACTGCCAGCCTGGTTTGCTTTTGTTGCAACCAAGCTTCCGCACAAGGACTTCTTTCCACGGGCCACAGCAACAAAAAGGTACTCTTGGTGTACCACACATAGTCTCGCGTCACTGAGTCACGGTAGACGGTTGTCGCGGCAAGGAGAACTGGTAAGCGTGACTTGAATTAACCAATAGACCAGCCTGGATTGCTTTTGTCGCAACCAGGCTTCCACACGTGATATTTCCACGGGGATAACAAACCTAGGTTAACACACTTAGTCTCGTGTCGACGATGGTTCACAGGACGGAGTGGCGGTGGAGGACTCTGTGTGGTGTGGTGTCCCGCCCCCTTTCAGGAGGGAGAGGATGGAGACGACGTCTTAACTAACCCATGGCTCAGGGGGTACTACTTAAAATGAGGTTTTTGGGTGTGAAGCGATGAACAGCACAACACTGTTTCACTGCCCACCCCCCTAAAGGCTGGCTGACATATACTAATTGAAAAATACATGTCCCAGTTATTCCTCGCCGAGCGTCTTATCTCTGGTAAAACAAACTTTGGAGTTGGTTGCGTGGGTAAGCCTAACGCAACCCATGACAGTGTGGACCTTAGTGAAACAGAGGTGTCGTATAGGTGCAAGCAGAAACATCCCCAGGACAAGTCGTCGGGGGAAGACAAACGCATACCACACCAAGGAGAGGGATAGATAGGGTAATTCCCGCCCCTCCTCACAGCACTTCTATACCGGCGTCGTTATTAGCAGCGCTAAGCAAAGTTGAAGTGTTGTCAGTTCCGGTGAGATTGGCTAATACCAGATTGGCTCTTGATATAGACACAGGTGCTTGCGCTAATGTATTGGCCTTGACATCATATCACGAGTTACAACGTAAATTCCCTCACCGCAACTTCAATTGGAGGCCTAGTAACGCTGAGCTCGAAGGAGTTTCAGGTACTCAGCTGAGCATCAAAGGAATGGTGACGTTACCACTCAGATTCTCAAGACGTGGTACGCCCTTTTACGCGGACTTCTATTTAGTCCAGCAGTTTAATTTGCCAGCCGACGGGTTACTTGGTCTACCAACTCTTCGAAAGAACATGATAGATGTTCTTCCACGTAATAATAGTGTTCCGTTTAAAGGTGTTTCCTACAAAGCAATGAGTCATTCTGAACCTATGCTCACAGCTAGGACGAAAGTGTTGTCTACCAATCTTATTAAGAGGAAGGCGGATCGTGCGTCAGAGATACCTCTTGACCTCAACCACACACTTTCCCAGCGTGATTACAGCAGCAAGAGTTGGACGATCGTATCAGCAGTGTTGAAGAGTACTCTCCATTACCAAAATGAGGAAATCACCAAAGCAACTGTCGAACTACCCAACGTGTATACGGGCACAGATGTTGTGTGTCTCCCGGAAACATGCAAGGTAAGAGGGCTGTCATGTCAATCTACCCTGAGCACTATACGCCCAGGTGGTTTGACCGACGTACTGAATCTAAATCGAACAGGCGTTCAACGAATCTTAAAGAAAGGATGTTATTTGTGTGATTTTCTAGTATATCACAACAATGTCGAAGTACAGCCTACTAAATTCCCAATTCGAGGTATTGTTGCGAAATGCCAACAGACTCGACAGGCTAGGATAGATCAAATAGCACCACATGTTAAGGTGATCGATCATCCCCAGGGCAAGACACGCCTTTTAGAGCTGCTTATCGACTATAGAAATATAGTAGCCTTGCCTGGGGAAACATCCCATCATATAGCCTTAAAGGAAGGAACCAACCCTATTTACGTACCAGCTTATAGACTACCTTATAGCCAGCGCGCTGTAGTACAAGAAATGGTACAGGGTATGTTAGATGAGAATGTTATTAGACACTCAAAATCCCCCTTAATAGCCCATTATTCCTCGTCCCGAAAAAGGATGGTGGATGGCGCCCTGTTATAGATTTCAGGCGCGTCAATAATCAAACGATCCCTGATAGGTACCCTATGCCTATCTTGAGCGACATATCGCAATCCTTAGGCAAGGATAATGCGGTATTTAGCAACTTAGATTTGCTTAGTGGTTATTGGCAAATACCACTCGATGAGAAATCACGACAAATCACGGCATTTAGCAAGCCTCTAGGCCACTTTGAGTTTCTATGAATGCCATTTGGTCTCAGAAATGCCCCACTAACATTTCAAAGAATGATCAACACCCTGTTTGCGGGATTGATTGGTACCACAGTCTGCGCTTAGTTGGATGATCTAATAGTAGTCAGTAAGGACGTCGATTCCCATCTATTAAACTGCGTGAAGTGTTGGACAAACTTTCCACAGCAGGCCTCAAAATAAAACTCTCGAAGTGTGAGTTTTTAAAATCCAGAATCCATTTCCTTGGTCATGTAGTTGACGGTGAAGGCATACATACAGTTAATGATAAAGTCAAAGCTGTATCTCAGTTCCCGCGTCCTACCTCAAATGATCATGTGCGTAGCTTTCTTGGCTTATCTGGATATTATCGTTCCTTTATCAAGAACTATGTAACATTAGCATCGCCCCTAACAAGATTGCTCAAAAAAGATGCAATGTTTATATGGGACGCTGAACACGAAGATAGTTTTACGGCATTGAAGACAGCGCTTACCAATGCCCCGGTTCTAGCATTCCCAGACTACACTCAACCTTTCACTCTCTGCACTGACGCTTCCGGAATTGGAGTCGGAGCAATGCTCATGCAAAAGGATACGCGTAGGAAGTTTAGAGTGATAGCATTTGCAAGTCGCAAACTAATTGATGCTGAAACACGTTATTCGGTAACGCATTTAGAAACGTAAGCCGTTGTGTGGGCACTTAAGAAGTTCAAAGACATTATCTTTAGCTACAAGATAACTGTTTTTACTGATCATGCGGCAGTAACCGAGCTGTTCCATGGCAGAAACTGATCAGGCAGATTAGCACGCTGGTATCTGACAATTCAAGAGTTTGACCCCGAATTTAGGTATTTACCTGGGAGGGCGAATGTTGTCGCCGACGCTCTGTCAAGAAATATAGCACCAGTCATGTCTGTATCAACATTCACTCTTTCGCAACTGGAAGATGAGCAACTACGCGACCCATATTGGTCAGCAGTTATTTTTGCTCTCGAATCGGGTGAGGATGTTAAGCTCCCCAAGTTAATTCTTCCCTTAAGTCAGTTTGAATTACAACATAACATACTCAATAGGACGAGAAAATCACCTGAGGGTAATGTGTCTCAAATTGTCGTACCTGACACGTTGTGCAAAGCAGTAATGACAGTGTTCCATGATGTCCCACAGGCAGGTCACCAAGGTCGTGATAAATGCTTAGCGGATTTACGAAAGAAGTATTTCTGGAACACTATGAAAAAAGACATAGAATTACACATAGCTAATTGTTTGGCGTGTGCTCAACATAAAGGTTCAACAGGATCACCTGCCCCGATTCTACAGTATCCTACACCAGACCGTCCGTTTGACACAGTCGCTGTTGACTTGTTACAACTCCCAATGAGTCATCAGGGATCAGCTTACATCTTAGTGTGTGTGGATCATTTTTCAAGGTTCGTGGTCTTGATCCCACTAAAAAGCAAAACGGCCGAAGAAGTAGCCTATGCATTAGTGATGAATCTTATATGTCCATATACTACGCCTAAAGTTCTGCTCTCTGACAATGGAACAGAGTTCAAGAATCAGCTAGTAGCGCATATATGTGCACAATATGGTATTAAACAAACTTTTGTGACAGCTTATCATCCATAGGCTAATGGCCTTGTTGAGAGAACCAATCGTAAAATCCTAGAAATACTGCGTCCAATTGTCAGTGGTTTTCAATACGCATGGGAGGATTAGTTACCGCAGGTATCCGCGTCTATAAATGGGTCAGTTAATAGCTCTACGGGCAAAACACCCTACTACATTGTCTATGGTACAGATAAACGTCTACCTTACGACATCCTTACAGTTGCGCCATACCTGGTTTATAATACGGATGATTTCGCGGAAAAACAAATTCATGTCTTTACAGATATTCATGCCCAAGTACGATCACATCTAGCGGCGTCACGCGCCGAAATGATCATCAAACAACATAAACATGCTAAACCTGTCGCATTAAACGTTGGGGACGCTGTTATGTTAAGAGAACCTGAAAGGAACTCCAAACTTTCGGCAAAATTTTCTGGTCCATTCTGCATAATCTCAAAAGAATCGGGCAACAAATTCAAAATTTGGAAGCCTAATGCACAGATGTCGTGCACGCGGATCGTCTGAAGAAGACCCAGATAAATGTATTACCTCCAGTTGATGATGATGTGATTGATACATCCTTACAGATTGTCCAGAAGCAGAGTGTCCCAAATGACTATTGTATGAAACTTCGTTCTGCAAGTAGACGTTCAATCGTTTGTAATTCCTTACAGAATGGCTTGGATCTTCAGTGTGTTGCTTCTACTCTGTTGTGGCACCGATGTGTTGACAGACATGTCCACATCAGTCCTCAAACCGGGTGCACTTGTGGCACCTCTCGGACGCGTTCTCATAATTGAGGACGTGGTGAACATCAAGTATGAACTACATCCACTACTCCAACTTCCGCGTCAGATGGAAAACGTCGACGGCCAACTACAATCAGCATTGGACATCCTTCATGGTCTCAGCACAGCTTCTAAGAATTCGACAATAGTTTCACAAACTATAGACCTTCTACACTTTCGTCTCCAGAACCTTCGCGAGCTTCTCGTCGATGTTAGGAAAAATCTACCTGCGTCTCAAGCGGATCTTGCTAAAGAAGTGCATTCTCAGGCACGACGAAAAAGGGGTCTCTTTAATTTTGTGGGTCTCATCCAAAGCGCCTTGTTTAGCACGGCAACGGCCGATGATGTAGCTAAATTGGGGGACTGAATGAACGTTGTCGTTCAGGCTGTATCTCAACAGAATCGTGTTATTTCTCAAACCTTTCACGCGATTACTGCTCTAGAATCAAAGGTTAATGCAATCATAGTGGAGTCCAACCAAGTTTCGAGGATTGTTACTAAATTACAGAAAGCAATCCCGACATTAGAATGGCTCCTTTATTTCACAGAATATTTGCATGCTGCTGAAATTTCAGTTCATAAAATTGTAACCTCTAAAAATTAACTAATAGACAGCATTGTAGATGCCGGGATAGGACGTGTGGCCGCGAAGCTTGTGCCTGTGCAGACGCTTCTTGAAGCTTTAAAGATAGCCAAGTTGCAGTATCATTTAACTCCTATTTTTAATGACAATGAGGTTCAATATTATTACCCACTGTTGGAGTCAACCCTCACGCACAATGCAATTCTGATCCACATTCCTATGCGAGGGCAACCTGAGTTTAATGCATGGCATTTAGAACCCTTTCCCTGGTTTGTAAACGACACACTGTATACACTAGATAGGCCTAAAGAACTTTTCTTAGTAGATGAAGAGTATTCTTTGTTATCAATAGAGGATTCTGAGGTACTGTCACGGAGTAAGTCGTCTTATCTACACCTACACGTATGTCCAGCCTACATGTTCGCGTTTATTCCTGCTGAAGAGGGAATATGTGAATTGGCAGTCATACAACCAAATGAACACACAGCGCTAGCGCAATGCAGTTATAGGCCAGTTAGTCTAAAGACTGTGTTCCATGCTCATCTTCACAATGTACAGTATTTGTTCTTTCCAAATCTCACTACTGTCATTTTAAAATGCCATGATGGTGTTAAGCAGCTAGTTGTGAAAGGGCATTACAAGGCTCCTGATTACTGTGAAATCACTTGTAGTACATTACGGACCTTGCCTACTCATCAGCATTTTGCTTTAAATATAAAACTCAAATCTGCTGTAATTCAACTTCCTGTAATGAATTTTACTATTAAGGATATTCAAATAGTATCAGAGAAATTAAAAGTTTTAGCTTTCTTGAACGAGACACATTTTGCTGATTTGAAAAATAACTTGCCATTTTACCTATCACGGGAATTTGCACTACCAAGTCTTACAATTCCCTCTATTTTGTTAATTCTGGCAATTATGTTCCTGTTCTGTTATTACAGGGCAGTGTCATCCAAATTCAACATTGTTCATAACATGCTAACCCGTACGACACTAAAGTATAGGTCCCCTGTAGTAGCTAATACCCCTACAGTAATAGAATCCCCAGCTTAGTGTCTACATATCTGTTTATAACATGGTTAGGGTTGTCTAGGATGTACTGTACAGTACTCTGTGAGTTATTTAGGCCTCACGGAACTCGGCTGGTAGGTGACCAAGCGATGTAATGGGCCCCTGTCTCATCAACAGAACATATTATATAAATGAGTCGATACATCTGATATTATATTCAGATTCACCACCCTGTAACTTTCCACTATCTATGAGTAAGACTTGAGTTGTACACGTGAGAGGGCAACTCTCCCAGGAGGCTAGAGACCCATCGTCAGCATATCTGTAACCTCGCACAGCGAGCCCTACTCCAGTAGTTTCACAGAAAGTTATATCGTAAGGACGTGACCTAACATTGGCAATACATAAACGCTCACCTTTCTCATTCACTCATATACAGTGGAACTTACGGTCGATCTACACTCAGGATTTATAGATACAATCCTTTTATAATAATACAAGGAACTACAGTTTGGGTTTCATATATAAACCCAAATAATAAATATATGTGAACGGCCTGGTTAATTGTACAAAACAAGACCCACAGTCAAGCAAGAGCATGAAATCCAGTTCATAGACTTCATTCATGACTGGTACAAGGATTACAAGCCTGCCAACTGCCAAAGTCTCCCTGATGATCTGATAGGTAGGACTTATACATACTTCACTAACAATGCCTCCACCAAAAAAAAGGAGAAAAAGTGGTCAGCATCATGGGAACAGGCAACAGCAGTGCTATGATAACCCCTAACTGGAAAAAAAAAAAACCTCAGGGCTATAGTCAGGGGGGTGGGTAAGGGTCACAAACAAATTAGAACACCTCAAATGCTAAAATTGTATCAAGCCTCCCTTGCTGCCAGGAACGTATAAATGAACTATGACATAATGCATTGGAAACCTATGTCAACAGCCTGAACCACCACATTCCTCTCAGCAAAGCCTGGAAAGATATAAATACAATCAGAGGTAAAAATAGTAGACACATCTCCCATTCAAACCCGTTGCAAGCTAATAACAAAGTGGATTCATGTCTCTAGCTATGACATGTTACCAACTAGGACAAGAGAACTCCCTGATGCGAAACCTGTAGAGAGAAGCAATGTCATTAAATTTATGTTGGGCAAATAGCACGATGAGTGTGATGTTCCGTAATTATGCAGTACTAAGTGGGAGTTTGATGCAGCCCTCGCTAGGGGTAGATCCACTGCCCCTGGTGAGGACGGATTCACCTACAATATCGTTAGACGTGTGCCTGGCAATCCATTGTTGGCATTGTACAATATGAGTCATGTCGAAAACCAACTACCCACATCATGGACCAACAGTATTGTTGTACCAATAACGAAACCAGGACAGCCTGATGCATGTGTAAAATCTTTGAGAGGATGGTTCTTGGCACACTCTTATATAGAATCAGAGAACACATGTCGCCTAATATAATAATTGGCTTCACTCGTGGTAAAGGTGTAAATAATTGCACCACTAAACTTTTAACTGCACATGGCGATGAAAGATACAGATACACCAACTTTTTTGACCTAAAAGCTGCATTTGATATTACCAATGGGCAGCTTATATTGTACGAACTATCCAAAATGGATATAGGAGGTCGTCTGTTACACTATATAAGTGGTTACCTCATTAACAGAAGGGCTGCTACACTGTTTCAGTGTTATAAAAGTGAAGTTAAAGATATGCAACTCGGCACCCCCTAAGGTGGAGTACTTAGTCCAACTTTGTTCAATGTTCTTATGGATGCATTGTTAAATTCAATATCAAACAACCCCAGCAATATCACAAGCAGCAATGCTGATGATATTCTTGTACATACAAAAACACATCGTGAAATACAAACCACCCTGAACCTTGTACACGCAGCCTGTGAGAACCTCATTATTATTATTTCCACTGAGAAAACTAAGGTGTTCATCAAGCAAGCTGGTAACCGCAAACGTGGAAATACCAAATACCTTACCTTCCATACAACAGCTAACTCGCTAAGCACTGACAGACTGAAACTTCTTAGAAGTGTAGCGGGGTACAGCCCACATTATGGTGCTAATATTAGAATTGTTAAAACAATGTACTGAGGCTATATAAGATCTCTGGTTGATTACCACGCACCAGCCCTTCGTGACGGGAAAGGCATTGACGAGCTCGAAAAAATGCTAAATAATGCCCTCAGAATTATCCTAGGCTGTCCCATGAACACTAAAGTACTTTATATGAGGAAAGGGCTAGGTATACCCAGTGTCAAAGATAGAATAATTGAAGTCAACCTCCTGATAGCCCTGAGGCTTTTCGTGGTGATTCTGATAACATTGTGGCTTTAAAATTGCTGGAATGTATGAACCATGGACTAGACCAACTGTACAAAGTTGAGACAAAATAGCACTTCCTACCACCCTGGAGGACAGTTCCCTTCGATATCACAATACCGATATATCCGCCTAAAAGATTAATTATGCAAGGTTATCTGTAACACTGTCAAAATGAGAGCTCTTGAGCATATACCCACTCTACAGATTGATGGTAACATCACACAGACCATCTACACCGATGGATCACTTAACACTTCCTGTGGAGGGCTGGAAGTGCTATCTAGCGTTGTGACTCAACCTAACGGTAATACAATTGAAAAGGAAGATAGAATTAACAGCTTGGCATAGTCACAGCTATTAAATTTATTGAAACCACTGTTGATTCTCTATCTTCACTACTTGCCCTTGACACCCTCAACTCAAGTTGTCACGCGTATCTTGTTGACCAGGGGTCAAATCAAACTATTGTGGATACCCTCCCATGAACCCCAAAGAACATGACAGACTTGATGCCCTCGCCAAACTCGCTTCAAACAAAGAAACTGTTGAATACAATCTTGGTCTGTCAAAAGAACCCTTAAAACTGGAATTATGAAATAACTTATTGATGAATTTGACGCAAGCAGACAAGTGCAAACAGGCATTATCTAATCCGTTATTTACCATGGAGAGATGTATCAAGTGAAACAAGTAGCAACAGCACTAGATTACAAGATGTTACAACCGCTAGAATAAGGTTAGGATATAAGTATCTCTGGCAGGATATCCCCCAAGAAGATGTAAACAAAACTAAGTGTAAAGTGTGGTCAATCATATGGCCACACACTTGAACACTACGTCCTCGACTGTGTAAAGATTGAACCTCTTAGGTACAGGTCCAAGCTCACTGTGAGTAAAATGGCAAAACACTTTTTCTCTAATGGCAAAATAGCTGACATATGAAGATTGCATCCGCTTTTTTGCACTAAGTAGTCATATCATTTCCTATGTATAGAACCAAACACTCAATGTGTTTGAATACCTCTCATGGCAGTACCATGAGTAAGTGGGCCAATTGGGCCATAGATTGCTTTAGTGTAGGTCTGCAAATTTTTGCGTTTCACACGCCATTTTAGTACACCATTCGTCCTTCGTTTCACGAAGATATAAACTTTAGTCCAAGACTGAGGGTTGTTATTCTATTCAGAGAGGGCAGCACGTTTACCAAAGACGAGTGCTTTAATATCACGGCTCTCTGAGAGCGTGTTCTATAGCTTGATCCTCCCATAGCTTGATGTTGAAACCTCTTCCGGAGGCTTGTTACCTTCGCCGTTTTGTGGCGACGTGAAGGGAGAGTTTTGCTCTGACAATCGGATGTTCTGTCTCACGGTGATCTAAGCCACGCATAGCTCAAGTGATGAAAACATCTCGGCGATTTCTTTCTGACACTGATGTAGTCAATGAGATGCTAATGTTTAGATCGTGGGTGTTGCCAAGAACCCTCGATCTAGTCGGCCTCCCTAAACTAGGTGTTAGTGACAGTGAGTCTGTGTTCAGCACACTTGGTAAGGTGTAGTAGGTTATTGGGATTACACTTGCCCACTTCATTTCTCCCTGCCATATTTCAGCATCTCTGCCAAATGTGGCATTGAAGTCACGTTGAAGCACAACCTCTTTTTCTCTGGGGATAGACGTTAGCACTTTTCAAAGTTTGGAAGTTCCCAAAGCGCTTTCGTGTACCATGCTCAGGGTGAGTACAAACTAAGTAGAAGTGCAGAACATATATATATATATATATATATATATATATATATATATATATATATATATATATATATATATATATATATATATATATATATATATATATATATATATATATATATATATAAATACAGTGATTTACTTGCATATATATATATATATATATATATATATATATATATATATATATATATATATATATATATATATATATATATATATATATATATGCAAGTAAATCACTGTAGGTGCGTGATTCAGGTATATGCTGATAACCACAAGGAAAGAAGAAAAACAGAAGTTCCCAAGCGTTGTATTTCACTTTTTTTTTCGTTATCATATATATATATATATATATATATATATATATATATATATATATATATATATATATATATATATATATATATATATATATATATATATATATATATATATATATATATATATATATATATATATATGCTGATAACCACAAGGAAAGAAGAAACACGAAGTTCCTAAGCGCTCGTGTAATCCACATCTTCAGGGTGAGTACAGACTAGAGAGAGAAA
>NW_024737068.1:3284409-3306909 GCF_018991925.1 Homarus americanus
AAATGGGTCTGGTAGCAACTGATAGCTTCTTCCAGAGGGTGGACGAGGGGTCCGATATCAGAGATAGTGCGCATCAGGTAGTTCCAGCGATGCTTGACTCCATGGGTGAATGCCACAAAAGCCGCATGTGGCTCTGTGTTAGCAATCTCAGACAGAGCTTGGATGTACGGTGTGGAGTGATCGTCTCCCAGGTGAGAGGGTCAATTTGGCACTTTTTCAGGCTTGTCTTAAGACTATCCATTTACCTTTCAGTTGCCCGCCAGCGTTACGTTTAATATTCGTTAGATGACTATAAAGTAGCTGCTTTGGCAGTCTACTCTCGTCCATGTGGGTAACATGGCCAGTCCAACGTTGCTGTTCATGGATAATGGTAGCCTCGATGCTCCTACATTTAATACTGGCATTTGTTCTCTTGTCTTTCCAGCGAACTCGGTGTATGGAACGTAGACTACGTTGGTGAAACTTTTCAAGTGCCTTGAGGTGCCTCCTGTAGGTAACCCATACCTCACTTCCATATAGCAAGGTGGGGAGGACCACTGCTCGATATACGTGCAGTTTTGTAGATAGTTTCAGCTCCCTACACCCGAAGACACGGTTTCGGAGTCTGCCAAAGGCTTGAGATGCACATCTGATCCGGTGCTGAATCTCTTCATCGATGACTGCGGTGGTGGACAGGTGGTAGCCGTGATACCGAAATTGGGTAACATTAGAGAGTGTAGTACCGTTAAGCTGGATGGATGGTGGAGGTGTGGCTGAACCAGGGGCAGGCTGATAGATAATCTGAGTCTTACGCACATTTACCTCAAGGCCGAAGTGTGCATACTCATCTGCATAAGTGTTCAGGATCTCATGTACGTCGCGTTCAGTGTGAGCGACAAGGGTGAGGTCGTCTGCATACTGAAATTCAGTAATGGAAGTTGCCGACACGTTTATTCCTGCCCTGTGTGTAACCTGCCACACTGTACCCCTGTGTGTAACCTGCCACACTATACATCTGTGTGTGACCTACCACACTACACCCCTGTGTGTAATCTCACACACACACACGAGTACGCTATTTTATGTTACTGGCAGCAGCTGCACACGTGCAGAAACCGTGCGTGTCCTGATGCGCACATGCTAATTATACAACTGGCCGAAGGACATTGCGAATTTGGGAGTGCCAAAATTCGACGAGTAATTTTCATGCGTCGAAAGTTTGTGGTAGGAACCCTGTCGTACCCTGCACTTGCCGGGTTCGCTGTCCGCGGATTTTATATATATATATATATATATATATATATATATACATATATATATATATATATATATATATATATATATATATATATATATATATATATATATATATATATATATATATATATTTTTTTTTTTTTTTTTTTTTAAGGGGATTAGCCCACCCGGGCACAGGTCACTGACCCACATCGGGGCCTGGGGGGCGAAAATATAATAATAATAATAATAATAATAATAATAATAATAACAATAATGATAATGATACTGATATTAATAATAATAATAATAATAATAATAATAATAATAATAATAATAATAATAATGAAATCATTGTCAGCTTTTCACGGGTTCATCTTCACAATGAGGAAACTGAATTTTATGTTAGTGTGTGTCCAAATCTCTACCAAGGTTCGTGAGTGGTCCAATGTAGGATGGTTATTGGTCCAGTGTAGGATGGTTATTGGTCCAGTGTAGGATGGTTAATGGTCCAGTGTAGGGTGGTTAGTGGTCCAGTGTAAGATTGTTAGTGGTCCAGTGTAGGATTGTTAGTGGTCCAGTGTAGGGTGGTTAATGGTCCAGTGTAGGATGGTTAGTGGTCCATTAGTGTGGTTAGTGGTCCAGTGTAGAGTGATTAGTGGTCCAGGGTAGGATGGTTAGTGGCTCAGTGTAGGATGGTTGGTTAGTGGTCCATTGATGTGGTTAGTGGTCCAGTGTAGGTTGGTTAGTGGTCCAGTGTAGGTGTGGTTAGGGTTGGTAGTGGACCATGTAGTAGTGGACCATTAGTGTGGTTAGTGGACCATTAGTGTGGTTAGTGGTCCAGTGTAGGGTGGTTAGTGGTCCAGTGTAGGATGGTTAGTGGTCCATTAGTGTGGTTAGTGGCCCATTAGTGTGGTTAGTTGACCATTACTATGGTAGTGCCTCAGTTCGTGGTTCAGTGACAGTGGCTGAGTTCCCTCACCTTGAGTACACTAGCCCAGAGTTAGACTTCCGCAGCCTTGAGGACAGCAACCAATGGCCCAACCCCAGTAGCCAAGGTGCTGGTGGAAAGTGATATTTATTCAATCTAATTCCTTTTAATTCTTGTAAATATTTTAACACTAATTTACTGTATATTTTGGAGGTACTTTTTTCTACTTTCATTTACGATGTTGTACTATTGAAGGGATTGTATTGTTTTATACTGTATTGTAGTTTTGTTCGAGTAAAATTATTATTATTATTATTATTATTATTATTATTATTATTATTATTATTATTATTATTATTATTATTATTATTATTATTATTAAGCAAGTTCTGTTTTATTAAATTTAATTTTTTATTAGTTTCACATTCTTGTTTTACTTTTCTCGCTAAAATTTATGCTCATGAAATGTTCCTCTGGCATTTATAGATAACACGTGACTGAATATTTGTGTACGACATTTATCTCCCAGATGATCCGCGGCGGCGTAGTGTTGCTGGCTGACGTCTGGCAGTGGCGACACAGCACCTAGCGACCAACACCACTGTAGATATTCACCGCAACGACGAGATAATAATGTTACTGGACTTAGTTGATTTGAAGTGGGTGGTGCTGCTGGGTGATTCATTTATAAACTTTGCTTATTTGTATATATATTGGTGAACCATTTGTGAACCAGAATTTAAGGAAGCTTTTTATTTTGTTAGATTTTTAAATGTTGTTGGTGCTTCGTTATTTGATTCTGTGAGAAATTTTATATAAAGAATTTAAGTTGTTTTCGTGTGATTTTTGTGGAAGGGTGGTGGCTTAATATAGTTACCGACTCACGTGTCAAATTAGACTCGAGATTTGGGCGGGTGGGTGGGCAAATGGGTGGGAGGCTGGGTGGGTGAGGGACAGTCTTTCAGTTACCTTTGACCTCTAGTCGAGTGATGCTGATAATTTAGGTATTTATGTAATACCTAAAGTCATTGGTACAGTCAGCCAAAGATGCACCGACCCCCACCCTAGGTCTCGTGCTCGCAATTTTACCTGGCAATACTTGGTAAAGTAAGGCTGTATGTAAAGGTGATTGTGATTGGTGGATCTGTTTTTGGCTGTATCACTGTTAGGATAAATATTAAACAAACCAAAGGTAGAATTTGTATAATAATAAACTATTCATTGTTATTTAAAGTCATGAGAAGTTTCCAATTTTTCGTATATTTGCTTAAATAATGAAGAAAATTATATTAATGAATTGGCAACTCAACTACAACCACAGCTGCCACAAGATCCTCACATCAAATTTTCTTCATTATTTAAACAAATATACGAAAAATTGGAAACTTCTCATGACTTTAAATAACAATGAATAGTTTATTATTATACAAATTCTACCTTTGGTTTGTTTAATAATTATCCTAACAGTGATACAGCCAAAAACAGATCCACCAATCACAATCACCTTTACATACAGCCTTCCTTTACCAAGTATTGCCAGGTAAAATTGCGAGCACGAGACCTATGGTGGGGGTCGGTGCATCTTTGGCTGACTGTACATGGACACCAGATCGTCTAAAAAGAAAACAACAGCAGCAACAACAACAATAACGTGGGATCACCTGAAGATTAGCCACTCCAGAACATTTCACCTGATAATTAAAATACCCTAACGCTACCTGGATAGGGGGAGGTTAGATTAGGTTAGGTTAGAATAGGTTAGGTTAAGTTAGGGTATGTTAGGTTAGGTTAGGTTAAGTTAGGATATGTTAGGTTAGGTAATGATAGGATATTTTAGTATAGGTTAGGTTGAAATAGGTTAGGTTAATTTGTGTTAAGTTAGGTTCGGTTAGTTTAGATTAGAATAGGTTACCACTATGTTTGGTTAGATTAGGTTTAAATATATTAGCTTTGGATAGCTTTATGTTCGGTAAGGTTAGAAGAAAATAAGTTATAGATGGTTAATCCAGGGTAAGTAGATTATTTGGAACATAAATTCGTCCCGGACAAGTACTTAGGAAATTTACTTGCCCGGATATATGCTTGTCCTTGTCCTGACAACCTTTGGGGGAAATTTGCTCGCCCGTTTTTATTTTGTTTTAGTTTTTAGAAAGTTTAATAAACATTTTAAAACCTTCACTACCACTGCGTGCATTAACTCACAGATCACTTGTGTCCGTTTCATCTCCTTTTTCCTTCTGCCGGTCTATATTCACAGCTTCTTAATCGTGTTTATGTTTTCACTTCAGTTTGTAGCGCAACTCTGCTACACAACAATCAAGGAGAGCTTTTATACAGATTTTCAAGTGTGACGTCACGAGGCTGCAACACACACCCGGGCTGTGATGTCACGATATGGCACCAGATCAAGCACACACACACACACACACTGCCTCCCGCTGGTTGATGGACCTCACTGGTTCAACATGTACAGGGTGATGGGGTCTCGCAGCACCTTACATTCCTGTCTGGGTATTGTCTTCTCAAAATATTAACGTGTTCGCTGGGTAAGGTCCCGGCACACGGACATGAAAAATAGCTCGTTCAGCTCCTAGATCAGGCACTTCCAGGATGCCGGGCACTGCTAATCTACATAGCCTGGGTTAACCTCTTGTGTACGGGGTCGCCTCTGAGCTGAATAAAATTGTGTGGTGTTAACCAAATGAAATATTCAAAGTGGCGTCTCCGTAGTGGAGGGGGAAGGAGGGCTGATCACGTGAACCACAGAAGATAAAAATGGCATGGTTGACAACAAAGCCACCACCCACGCCAGTGTTTCCTCCTGCCAACACTGACGGTGCACAGTTAAAGACTTCTCACACACACTTGGATCCTCACCATGGCGACAGACTTTTGTGGGACTGTTAATAGCCCGAGAGCGGGAGGTGTGTGAAGTGGTGTTGACTCACGGTCACCTGGACAGGTCGTGGTGGAAAAATCTGTCTGTGAATTCCTTATTCGGATTACGTAATTATTAGACATCCCAGCTTATTGCACATGCTGATTAAATCTTTCCACTAACCTAACTGTTACCGCAAGCGGTACTGAATTATGATGACACATAAACAAACATTATGTTAGGCGGTAAGTCATGTCATGTTTATTGGGTGTGCCTGCCCGTGTACAGTGTGTAGAGTACGAAGATGGTGGAGATGAGAGGCCCAGAGGAGGTTGGAGTGTGTGAGGGGAGTTTGTTTATGTATAATCATAATCACCTGACTCAGCCCTCGCCGACCAGCCAGGGTGGGCCAGGTCGATCGGGCTGGCATTATAGCTACCCATATCTTAGAAGCAACACCTAACCTGGTTTCTCTCTAGACTTTCAACACGTGAGTTTAACTAGTACTTCTGGTGTACACAGGTACACTGTGTCCATTGCATCATTTATCATTTTGACAATATAGAAATATGGCAAATTAAGTACTCATTGTAAGTGTTAAGATTAGACTAATTACATAGTTATAATTTTTATGTAAATATATATTGGATTAAACATTTATGTAGGAGTGCCTATGTATGATTTATTTGAAATACTAAAATAAATTGTATTCAACAGGTTTGACCGAATTACAATGTTCGAGTTTAACGTGACGAGTCGAATTACTGCTTTAACCGCTCGGATGGCGGTTACACTAACCATAAATAGTGTTGTCTGTTTATTCTATTAAGCCCTTGAAATATATAGTCTATTTTCCAACTAATGAACGTCGAGGCGGGAAAGAAACCATGAAAAAAAGTGCACCTCGTTCAGCTCAATGGAAATAGTAATAGGCATCTCGTCAAGGTCGGGAGAAACAAGACTGCGCACTTCATCGAACTGAGGGTAAAAAAACACACACTCCGTATTTTCGTCAACTGCGCAGCGACCTCGAAGTAAACAACACTCAGCAATCACGTTCTGTCGCATTCTCTTCCCATGCGAGATGCGCCGCCGTGGTCCGCCTTTACTCTAATATATATACAGTAAAAAAAATAAATTTACGTGGGATGGTGTGGTAGTGGCTAGGGTCTGGAACTTTCCTTCTGATAAGATGAGTCTCTCTCTCTCTCTCTCTCTCTCTCTCTCCGTGGAACTTTATTGATCTTATTCACCACAAAGTTACACGTAAGATAGGATGAAAACTCTTAATTTATTACCTTAAATACATCAGAGACTCTTAACCCTCACACTACCTAACCTAACCAAACCTAACTTAACCTAACCTAACCAAACCAAACCAAACCTAACCAAACCTAACCTAACCTAATCCTCACACAACTAACCTAACCAACTAATTCACTTATAAACTAAACTAACCTAACTTAAAGTAACCTAAACTAAATTAACCAAACGTAATCAAAGGAATCTTGTACCAATAGCAAGTAGGCCTAATTTTGTCTCGTAATGACTCTTAACACCGTTGCCAAGGAGTAACACTGTAGCACAACAGTATATGAATGGCGTCTTAGGAGGGAGCAACAACAGGAGTAACACTGTGTAGCACAACAGTATAAGATTGGCGTCTTAGGAGGGAGCAACAGCAACAAGAACAACAACAACAGGAGTAACACTGTAACACAACAGTATATGAATGGCGTCTTAGGAGGGAGCAACAGCAACAACAAGAACAACAACAACAGGAGTAACACTGTAGCACAACAGTATATGAATGGCGTCTTAGGAGGGAACAACAACAACAACAACAAGAACAACAACAACAGGAGTAACACTGTAGCACAACAGTATATGAATGGCGTCTTAGGAGGGAACAACAACAACAACAGGAGTAACACTGTGTAACACAACAGTATATGAATGGCGTCTTAGGAGGGAACAACAGCAACAAGAACAACAACAACAGGAGTAACACTGCAGCACAACAGTATATGAATGGCGTCTTAGGAGGGAACAATAACAACAGGTCTGAATCCGGCACTGCCGTGTGTATGTGTGGTATGTGTGTGTGTGTGTGTGTACGTTCTTCACCATGCACCTACAAAATAGCTCGCCAGTATCCATCGACTAAAAGCTCTACTTTCTACCCGTTGACAACATTCCCCGCCCCGAGTGTGTAGCTTAATGTTCCATGGTGGGGGGAGGGGGGGGGGGTTGTGATGGTCTTGAGAGAGTGATTAAGGAACACAAACATAAACTTTAAATCCTGCAACGTATATAATTATATTTTCGGATATGATGCAGATAAAACTGCTTTAAAGTAAATAGCAAACTGGGAGACATATTTAGCGCCAGACCCTACGAATATTTGGCAACCGTATATGTCAGTTGTTAAGGTGCTGTCATCTGTGGGCTGTGTGTGGTGTTGGGAGCACTTTACCTCTTATAGATTCGTTGCTGAAAAAAATGTCATCATAACAGTCAACAGTTATGACCTTATCAGAAAATGTCTGTTATGATGAGTTAGTTACACTCGGTCTCCATAGTGCCCACCACCACACACCCTCCGTCCTCCGCCAAGGGCATCTGGGAGGACACGCAATTTGTCTCTTATTATTGTAGCCCAATTCATAGATCCTTTATCTCAATATTTATTTATACCTGGACCATCAATGTATGGAACTCCCTGCCACAGAGTAAGTGGATTTTGACAACGACTCCCCCTCTTTCTTTGTTCAATTTATGTTTAAAAAATTACCTAGTGAATTAGAAAGGGACTAAGATGTTATACTAGTGTGATCAGTTCAGTTTAGGCCAAATTTCTCTGTACACTTACCTTTATCTGTCACTTACGTGTGAATCATATGTGTGTGAGTGTGTCTGTGTGTTTGTGCGATAGCTGCTTTTCATTATAGATTGTTATAACATCATCGTAAAAACAACACTGTAGGTATAGAATAACACACACAAACACACACACACACACACACACACACACACACACACACACACACACTCTCACACATATATGCATTCAGAAATAAAAACAGCTGCCTCCCGAAAGTTGGGAATGCTGTACAGATGTCGTAGTTACTTCACTCCTGAGCAGTTGCTTCAAGTATATAAGGGATTCATTCGTCCTAACTTGGAGTACTGCTCTCATATCTGGGGTGGCTCTTCTTCTGTCCAACTATTAGATAGGGTGGAATCAAAGGCATTAGGTCTTATTATCTCTCCTTCTTTAGTTGATAATCTTTCTTCCCTTTCTCTTCGCCGCAATGTTGCTTCACTCTCTCGTTTACCGGTATTTTAACAGGCATTGTTCGGTGGATTTGGCATCGTGTGTACCGCCGGCAAGGCCGTGGGCTCGTAACACACGTCTTGCCCGCGGTGCCCACCGTTTCTCTGTGGATGTCGGTCACACTCGAATAACCCGTTATAGTACATCCTTCTTTCCTCACACAACCAAACTGTGGAATGCTCTGCCTTCTTCTGTGTTTCCATACTTATACAATCTGTCTCACTTTGAAAAGCTGATTTTCCGGAATCTTCCTGGCGTAGATTAATATAACCTTTTTCTTCTCTATTTTTAATTTCTTTGCTATTTATTTTTTCGCCCCCTTGGCCCCGTTGTGGGTCATTCGACCTGTACCCGGAAGGGGTAATCCCCGTAAAAAACAGGAAAAAAGAAGACATAAGTGAGACCCAGGCATAACAAACAAACACAGATAAACATAACCACCAGTAAGGCTTGAACCAGATCGGAGAGGCATTACCACCAAGCTATCAAACACCCTAAAGAGTGAGTTAGTTCATTCACGTGTTCTCTGGCTCAGTGGTGATGTTATATGCAGCTGTGTTTGTTTAGATCGTGCGGTATAATATATTTTACTCTTTTTTTAATGCAATGTTGAGTGTCTTGTAATGTAAGTGTGTGTGTGTGTGTGTGTGTCAATTTACTCGTTGGATTGTATGTACGTTCGCACATGTTTAGGTTTGTGTATATTTTGTATGTGAGTACAATTGCCTCCATTTATAACAGACACGGTAGATGGCGTGTTTTGTGAGGTGGCACCATTGTTTGTTTACATCGTAGTAACACTGCACACTACACCAAGGATGCTAATTAAGCAGTCCCCTGCCCTTCTATATGTGAATGCGCTCTTTTTATGCATGGTTATTTACTTTGATATGCTGTAGATTACCAAGTAGAACGTCATTGGCTCCTTCCTGTTGTCTGGTGGGCGGTAGTGCCACGTCTCACAAAACACGCTAGCAAGTGTGTTATTTTTCCGTGTATATGTATACCTACTGTATATGTTATGTATGCATGTTTGCTCGTTATTGTGTTTGTGTGCTTGTGGTTGTATGTAGTTGAATGCTTGTATGTGATTTAGTGTTTGTATGTATGCTTGTATATTTCGTTACTGTATATGCCACTGTGAGTTTGAATGCATGTTTACGTGGTTATAGGTGCATGTTTGTGCTTCTTATCTGTGTATTTTAATATTTGTTTGATTTGGTCATGTGCATGCTTGTAATTGTATGTCTTGTATGTACAGTAGCTAAAACAACTATCTGTGCAGGTGGGGGTCGATATTCTACGAAATTTTACGTGTGACTAGTGACAGCCCTCATATACCAATATTTATCGTCCACGGTCTCATGTTGTTTCCCACAAAGTATACACAGATAGATGTTTTAGCATGTACAGTACATTCATGGGCAAAACTCAGTCACAACGTAAAGCCGTACTTGAGGTTCTAAAATGAAGCACCTCTTTGAACCAACAGATGGCGCACTGTGTATTTTTTTTTTTTTTATTAGGCACCTCCCTACATCCTTGTGTAAGGTGAAGCGCAGAAGCGTTTACAGCGCCCAACAGGGAAGCATGCTATGTTCATGCTTGCCTTTATGTCTCATGAGTTAAGGGCGTAGAAGCCTGAAGAGTCAAGGGCGTAGAAGCCTGAAGAGTTAGTGGTTTATGTCATCAAGTTATTGGAAGCTCCAACAACTTGTCCCTGAATACGAATTCGCAACTTTCGACTTACAACAGGTACCTACTTTACTGCTAGGTGAACAAGGACTAATGGGGGCTAGGAAGTAAGTCCAAACAACTTCCACCGGCCCGGGAATCGAACCCATGACATCTCACTTGCGAGGCAAGAACGGTACCGCTTCTACCACCGATCCCCCACGCACTGTGTATGAAGGAGGAATGGGGAGGCGGGTGGCGGTATGGAAAGAGTAATCACGCTTGTGGGGGTTAAGAATGATGTCACGAAATCATTAGATCCTGATAATGTTAGGATTATAAAGTCTTTGGTTAGTACAATAATAAAGACAATAAAAATATAAATAACGATAATATTATATGCATGACAAAAAACAAATACTACGTGGTAATAGCAGCAACAATAGTAGAGTTAATAGTAAAATGATTGGTAATAGACATGATACTAAATCCACATGTGCTAGGTTAGGTTAGGGTTACTATTAGAAGCATATTTGTGATGTTTAAACTCGTCACTAATGGGCCAGGCCTCTGACTAGTAATGTTAATAGTTTATTCCACACACTGCTTTACCGACATTTACATTATTTATATCGTATACTGTATCAGGGAACAACTCACAAGCTCTTATTGATGGAGAGAAAAAGATGTCCAAATTCGACAATTAAAAGTGGTTCATAATTTGCTATCGAATTGTGGTTGTTATCTTAAACATTGTGAATACCGCTGCAGCGTGAATGAGGTTGGTGAACTGTTCTGGCGTCTATTATATTATTTTATTACTGATGCGATAAGTATGATTTATACCTACATGCTCTCTCTCTCTATCCCGTACTGTGTGTATATATGTATACTCACCCGTCCGCTAGGCAGTGACAGAGTGGTGGTGATGGCAGGGTCTGTTAGTGATGGCAGAGTCAGCTGGTGATGGCAGAGTCAGCTGGTGATGGTAGATTAGCTGGTGATGGCAGATCAGCTGGTAATGGAAGAGTCAGCTGGTGATGTCAGAATCAGCTGATGATAGCAGAATCAGCTGGTGATGACAAAATAAGCTGGTAATGACAGAACCAGCTGGTGATGACAGTCAGCTGGTAATGACAGAATCAGCTGGTGATGACAGTCAGCTGGTAATTACAGAATCAGCTGGTGATGACAGTCAGTTGGTGATGACAGAATCAGCTGGTAATAGCAGAGTCAGCTGGCATTGTGGTAAGAATAAGCTGGTGATAATATAAACCCACTGGTGACGGTAAAACTCCGACTGATGGTAATGTCTGGCACCATAGACAGACAGACAGTCACTCTGGGGGTGGGTGGGCCTCGTCTCCTGCCTAGCAGCGCTACTTATCAGCTGGTTGTGTGACTGACTGCTCTGGCCACGACAGCTTAGAGGCCTGAGAGAGAACAGTGGGGGGGGGGGCGGTGGGCAGGAGAGGTTAGTAAAGGGGAGAGAGTAATGGCGGTGGAGGAAGTGGGTGGGGCACAGGGTAACTGAGGTATGATGAGGTATGGAAGGGTGTAGTGATAGTCTATGTCTGAATGAGGTGGATAGTGGAGGCATAGAAATAGTGGGTTTAGTGAGTGGGAGGGTAGGTGGGTTTAGTGAGTGGGAGGGGGGGTGGGTTTAGTGGTGGGAGGGGGTGGGTGGGTTTAGTGAGTGGGAGGGAGGGTAGGTGGGTTTAGTGAGTGGGAGGTAGGTGGGTTTAGTGAGTGGGAGGGTAGGTGGGTTTAGTGAGTGGGAGGAGGGTATTGGGGGAGGGAAGGAGGTATGGGGTGGTAGCAGTGGTGTGGATGAGGGAGAGGAGGAATGCAAGTGTGGTGAGGAGGGGGTTACTTGAAGGAGGAATATAATTGCGGTAGTGGGGGTAGAGAGGGAGGAGAGGGTGTGGTGGAGGGAGAGTGAGAGGGGATGTGGTGGGGGAGGGTAAGAGCGATGTTGTGGAGGGAGAGTGAGAGGGGATGTGGTGGGGGGAGAGTGAGAGGGGGTGTGGTAAAGGAAGGGTAAGAGGGATGTGGTGGACAGGAGAGTGAGAGGGGGTGTAGTGGTAGTATTGGTTTGTGAGTGAGTGGGGTAAGGGGAGATGGGGGAACATGGTGATGATCGGAAGATGAGGAATGTATGTAATAGGGGTGAGAGGGAAGGAGAGGTGGTCAATTCCTCCTGTCTTATCAACATCACCACCATATCCACCATCACCACCACCATCATCACCATCACCATCACCACCACCATCACCACCACCATCATCACCACCACCACCATCACCACCACCATCATCACCACCACCATCATCACCACCACCACCATCACCACCACCATCATCACCACCATCATCACCACCACCACCTTTATCACCTCCGATTTCAATTTCACCTGAAATCTTAAGAGAAATCTGTACGTACTATGGTTAATACAAAATTATAAATTGTCTTGCTAACATAGTCTATATTTCAGACATATACAGACAAATTCATATAAACCTGCCCTTCGTAAGTTCACAGACAGACGGACATACTCAGGCATCTAGAAGACGTCGGAACATTGCCCAATAAGACCAGAAGGTGGCGCCTGAAATTAGATTAGCACTTTCATTGTGTAAAGCGCTATAAAAAGTTGCTCCTGGGTTGACACGTGTAGCGACATCGTCATTATCACCAGCACCATCTCTATCCTCACCCATTATACTGTATTACCATTCGGTCACTTCTCTTATATCCAGCTGTCTACCGCCATTCCTATGAGTACACCACTATCACTATTATAGTAATAATATTGCTATAACTGTTAACTCTACCTTTCGGTAAAGATAAATGAAGGGGTCATAACCTTATGTGTTGCAATATTTCGACGCGGTTACTGATAATGTGTTTCATGCTGGGATACACCTCAGTGGGAGCTCTTGTAAGTTGTAACTGCAGTTTAACTCAGTTGTTAAAGTTGATTCTCATTATATACAGGTAGGAAACTAGTCAGGGTGATCTTATTATTGAGCAATTATTAATATTTTTCATGAGTGGTTTTGATAGCAGAGCTTTTACAGTAACTAGGCTGTAATGCAGTGGACAATTGTTTTTTAAGCGAAGAAGTCTAATCATAAGTCATGACTGTTTATTCTCATCTGTTAAAATGTGTGGATGATTCATAAGGCAACTTCATCGCATTTTATAAGAATGTTTTCTGACCTAATCAAGCAAAAACGGCAAACTAGTCACTCATCAAATTTAATTAATTTTGGTACGTAGTATAATAAGTACGAACTGAATTTATTACCATTTATCATATAAAACTTGTCGGCTTTCATTCACATGGGACTAACTAGGATGATTATTGTACAGTAACCAGTGAATCATGAGACAGTGACTGGGAACGGTCAGGACTCTACCACTGCCTTTATAGTTACAAAGTTATAAGAACCGTAAGAAAATTTATAAGTCCACTTTATAAATGTAAGTCCAGGTGCCCCATAACACCTTGAATTTTTTAACAAATGTAAATATTTCCCTTCTGAGTTTAATATTGTACCCCATACCCAAACTAGGTTTTGTACTTAACAGAGTTCATGGTATGCTCTGAGGTGCACGTCTAGTCCACACTTCATTGATTTCAACAATGTATTATTCATCTTTATCACAGGTGCGACTGCCAACTTGGATATAGTACTCTTATGTTGTTGGTTCGCGCCTGGGCACCCAGGCTGCGATCCTACCGATTAATATTACAATGAATATTTAGTACATGTAGCCAGGATACGCGATTCTGGGAGGGATTATTGAAAAGGGTGATTAGGGTCCAAGTAGAATTCATATAGCAAGCACAGGGCACCAACAGTGACGATGCCTTATCACAAAGGAACGTGGCTATATTCAACACCTGATAAATTATTTTTATTTGGCACTTTGCAGCTAAGAACCGGGCACAAGGATCAAGGATGAGTAACAGAAATGAAGTAAAACAGAATGTAATGATATTAACATTCTGTAACATATTAGATGAAGTGCCGTTTGTTTACAAGTGACAGCTGACTCATAGGATCCCAACCGCAGGCCATCCTGCCCATTTACACATGTTGGTAGCCCACCCAGTGAATCGGGATCTCGACCCTATAGTGCCCGAAGCACATTCTTGAATAACGCCTGCCACCATGAGCTTTTAGTGAATACTGCCCTTAGGCCGATACATGTACTATTAATGACAATCTTGATGTGGCCCCTAATCGTAAGTTAGACAAGCAGGTCTTGTCGATGGATACGCTAAGTGGCTTGTTATAAATTATGATAAACAGACTCCTAGTGTGAAGAAACACAGCCATTGAGAGGTAAGGCTCATCATCTCAGAGGTTAGGGAGGATGGTGTGTTTACCCTCCAATGCTTCAGTTGTGAAATCTTTTAATTTTCTTTGGTAGTTTGTCGTTTTTCATGGTTGGCAATTGAAGCAATGTTGAGTAATTTTAACAATTATCATATAAACGTCTTTAATCTTCCTGAAATGCACAACACATTTGATTTGCTATATTAAAGATATCTTAGCTGTTGAGGAATTCAGGAGTGTACAGTAAAGGAAAACTGTTCTGTAGTCAATGACAAAACAGTACAGGACTTCTATGTAATTTAATGCAATACCAGTCTATTTAGTGAGTATAAATTTGTGTTGCAATGCACTCACTTCTCCTCATTCTCTGAATAAGTTTTGCCCAATTCTAGCTTTAAGATGTCAGAGTTGAGGGTTTTGGTATCTCCTGTTCTATGTTTGTCTTTGATACCCCCAAAATGTTCTACACTACTGAGGGTATACACAAACACTTGTTATCTTGAAAATAGGTTCTTATTCTCGTACGGGAGATATACAGAGGAAACAGATAGACAGTGGGCTTCCACACCATAAGGACTAGCGATCTCCTCTCTCTCTATCACTCCGCGCTGGCATGTACAGATGCCAGCATTCACAAGCTGAATACATAATATGTAAATATGATAATTCACATACATAACATGGTGCATAATAAATGGAAATATTACATGTCATTCAGCCACCCAGTGTTGTCATTCAGCCACCCAGGGTTGTCATTCAGCCACCCAGTGTTGTCATTCAGCCACCCAGTGTTGTCATTCAGCCACCCAGTGTTGTCATTCAGCCACCCAGGGTTGTCATTCAGCCACCCAGTGTTGTCATTCAGCCACCCAGTGTTGTCATTCAGCCACCCAGTGTTGTCATTCAGCCACCCAGTGTTGTCATTCAGCCACCCAGGGTTGTCATTCAGCCACCCAGTGTCGTCATTCAGCCACCCAGGGTTGTCATTCAGCCACCCAGTGTTGTCATTCAGCCACCCAGGAAATGGGAAACGGTGAAGAATGGGCGGCTGAATGGTGACCATTATAACAGTACCAAGTCACAGTGCCAGGAGTAAATAACTAGCGATAATAATTAACAGTGACCTCAAGATTCAGCACTAACAGGAAACTGAAACAACAACACGCCATAGCAACGCGAGAAGTATACATTCATTAGAGAGGCGTAGAGTTAGGGGAGATATGATAGAGGTGTACAAGTGGGTAAGTGGGATAAACAAGGGTAAAATGGAAGATGTTCTGAAGCTCAGTAATAACGAAATAACTAGAACAAATGGCTTTAAATTAGATAAATTCCGATTCAGAAAGGATATAGGCAAGCACTGGTTTGGTAATAGAGTTGTGGATTTGTGGAATAGGCTACCGAGTGCTATAGTAGGATCGGGGACGCTAGGGAGCTTCAAGACGAAGTTGGATAGGCACATGGAAGTGCTGGGATGGGTGTGAAAGGGATCTGCCCTGTATGGGCCAGTCGGCCTCCTGCAGTATCCCACTTTCTTATGTTCTTATGTACTGATATGTAACAGAATCACAAGTAGGCGGTGTGAAGTAACATTAAACGCAGCACAAGCAGGCAGTTTAAAGCATCATCAGGAACATCACAAACACAAGCAAGTAACGTAAGACAACGACAAGCAACACCAGAAACGCCAGCAGATAGAATACAAAAAAAAAACGGTAACAGCCCACTAAAGTAGCTTATGCGTGATAAAGCAGGGGTCTGCCAGCAGCCCTAGCCACACCCGTACGTGCCATATATCATTAGTAAGTTAGGAGTATTAGTTTTACAGAATGTCATTAAAGTAATGAAATCCCAAGGCCGCCCACAACCTCTTGAATTTAGGGCGCCTCTGACGACTGAGGAGCTGTGTGTGTCGTTGCATGTCTCTGGGTGAAAGCATATTGACTCCTCCATTATTTTGCAGATACGTATTAGACTTACAATGAATTATGTGATTTTTTTCCCTAAATTGGGCATTAGGGATATGTTATTTTAGGATTAAGGTGATGTAAATCAACCGTGTAATTGCAGTACACTGTATACTAAGGCTTCGGTACACACGGAGGTAATGTAGCTGGTACTGTACTCGACTGCATACACACCCCTAAGGCCCTAACTGTAAATTTATATATTTACATACGGCCAGCTGGACTAAACGTGCCATCATCACCGATAAATCTACTTTTATTGCCTCAATAACTTGATGATCACATAGTGTTATGTAACAAGTTAACGCCAATGTCACTGAACCAACCAGATTAACGTGTGGGATACAGCGTTGTCCCATGTATTATCCCATTAGGGAGTTGGGCGTCACTATCACTAACATACACGTAAGATATCGTCGTGACCAAGTTCTTAAACTGGACCAATGAAAAAAGTTCACTAGGCATTTTCTATATACTTGCGCAAAGAACTACAGTTTCATGCTGATAAAAGGTACCCGATTCCTCCTGAGACGAAGCAGGTGACCTCATTGTAATCAGCTGTACATGTTTTTACTGCTTGGGGAGGGTCAGCTGCTAGTCTCGTTCAATCAACATTTTGTGGTCGAAGGAGCGGGAATCTCACTCTTAACTAACAAAATATATTTAAAGTTAAATACATATTCAGTATAATGCATAAAAAAAAATCTCCAAAGTTCTGTGAGGTTTTGTGAAGTTAGTACCCGAGATAAGTTTCAATTATAAGTTATTGGAAATCCTAATCTATGCAACGTTACTTCCTTAGCAACTGCGTCCACCGTCGACCAGGTTACTGACGTTTTCAGGGAAGAATATCATTCTTAATACATTAAAATTATGCTTTTGATCATTATCACAACACAGAAATTTCAATATATTATATTTGCATATCAATAACATGTTTGTACGTGAATCTGTATTACATAAAAAATATGGTGTAACAAATACAAAGGTGCTTATTTTTTAATTGAAAGGCGCAATACAACAAACAAATATTGTGATATATAGTTAAAGTAGATGCGGTCTAAGTGACATCGTCCACCACCATCTAAGTCTCTCCCGGTGGCGTGGAATGTATAGAACTGTTTCACGCCCAATTTTTACTCAAAGATTTGATCATTGTTTTAATCTGAATTTACACATTTTAGTGTGGTGGTCTGACCCCCACGCACGAATCGCAGACGCAAAAACTTAGAGCAGTGCACACAGCTCGTCCCAAACGAGCGGATGAACGGTTATCCAAACTATAGAAACCTAGGAATGGCATCAATCTCGTTTTTTTTTTTTTTTTGTTACGGGGATTAGCCCATCGGGGCACAGGTCAACGAGCCACATCGGTGCCTAGGGGGCGAAAACATATGAATATAAAGAAATGAAACAAAAAAGGAAAAGGTTATATTAATCTACAAAGCAAAGATGCCGGAAAACCAGCTTTTTAAAGTGAGACAGATTGTATGAGTATGGAAACACAGAAGGAGGCAGAGCATTCCACAGTTTGGTTGTGTGAGGAAAGAAGGATGTACTATAACGGGTTATTGTAGTGTGACCGACATCCACAGAGAAACGGTGGGCACCGCGGGCAAGACGTGTGTTAAGAGCCCACGGCCTTGCCGGCGGAACACAGGATGCCAAATCCACCGAACATTTCGCGTTAAAGTACCTGTAAAAGAGAGAGTGAAGCAACATTGCGGCGAAGAGAAAGGGAAGAAAGATTATCAACTAAAGGAGGAGAGTTAATAAGACGAAATGGCCTTTGATTCCACCCTATCTAACAGTTGGACAGAAGAGCCACCCCAGATATGAGAGCAGTACTCCAAGTTAGGACGAATGAATCCCTTATATACTTGAAGCAACTGCTCAGGAGTGAAGTAACTACGACATCTGTACAGCATTCCCAAATTTCGGGAGGCAGCTTTAGCAATGTTGAGGATGTGTTGTTTCCATGACATATTAGAGGAAATGGTGTAGTGAGAAGACTGGGTGATGGCGCGATAATAAAGGAGCCCAGTGGGGTTATGGTCTTCAGTTTGTGCAACGAATAGCACCTAACATGACACCATCAAAACAGCATCTTACCAGATGTGCTTGCTAAGGAACAAAGTGCTTACAAGATAACCACAAAAAGTGAAATAATTGTTCCCACGCCGAGTATCTGTCGAGGTGAAGAATTTATAAAGTGCCACTGTAGAAGTAGCTGCCTAACAAAGCGGTGCTCTTGTCTGAAAGGATGCCTTCGTTGCAACAGTGCATGTCATAAATACGAAGCCCGTGAAAATGTTGCTCAAGAATTCTCCATCTGCGCATCATACAGGTGTTTCGGTTATGATTCGTTAAAGGTCGACAACGGAACTTTATAATTACGTTTATTTTGGGAGATAGAGCTAAAATTATATTTGATATTTTACGAGTATTTTGGACTTAAATTTCACTCAAGAACTTATATTTTGGAGGGAGACAGTTTCCATCTGACTTACGCACCAATCACCATAAGTCTCGGTGTCACGTGACTCTGTCTAGCCAACCAGCGTTGCTCTAGGCGTCACTTGATACTCCTGCGCATGCTCATTTTCGAATTCTAGTTGGCTAGTGGAAAGATGGCGTCTCTATGGACTGGTGTTCTATCTTGCCTTGACAAACCGTTCATCGTGGATTTGAAAACGAAGCAGCTGTCATTGACATTTTTTTAGGCTCATGGCATTCTGCCAACCTCTGTGAAGTGCAACAGGCGTTCTTACTCAAAATAGGGCCAATTGCAAGAACGGTTATGGGGTGTACGGCGCCATTTACGATGACCTTCTTGCCCTGGTCTTTTTTCAGCAATATCGCCTTTAACACATGAAATTCTGCACTTTTCGAAGCTTTGGAGGGTTCTCGAAACAAGTTTCCTAGTGGGAATTATTAGCTAGTGCTGTACTCAAAATATCGAAACTTCGAGATCTCTCCAGAGCTTCAAAAGGGTGGTATAACTGAAACAAGATCAGGGCAAGAAGGTCATCGTAAATGGCGTCATACACCCCACGACACGACGACACCAACGAAATGCACACAAACGAAACACACGAAGGAACATTGCTAACAAAATTTCGCTCTGTACGTGTTCCAAGCCGAATACAACGTCACAAGACTATACTCCACCACTTCCTCCTACAAGTAGCATCACTTTATCCTCTAGCATCTGTTAATTAAGGTAATTATTAATTTTGTTCACAGCGGGGGGTCCAGGGGTGCTAGGATGATTAGGTCAGATCCTTCTGGTTAGGTGTCGTTTCGTCAGATTTTGCGTGCCCACTTTGTGCAACCAATATTGTTGGTAATTGGGGGGGGTCGTATCTCAACAACGGCTCATTTGCTACGGAAATGAAGGTAATTCGCTTGAAACGTAACAAAATACACAAGAAAACCCAAGTTTTGTTAGCTAAGAATCTTTACCGTTTCTTGTAAATGTGATATGAAAGTGATTTTAACTGAATTTTGGACTTCAAAATCACTCAAGAACTTCTATTTTGGAGGGAGACAGTTTCCATCTGACTTAAGCACCAATCACCATAAGTCTCGATGTCACGTGACTGTCTAGCCAATCAGCGTTGTTATCGGTGTCACGTGATACTTCTGCGCATGCTCAGTAACGCCTCTGTTTTGAATCTTACGGTAGTTGGCTAGTGGAAAGATGGCGACTCTGTGCACTGGTGTTTTATTTTGGCTTGGCAAACCATTTATCGTGTATTTGAAAACGAATCAGCTACTTTTGATATTTTTAAGGCTCATAGTATTCTGCCAACCTCTGTGAAGTGCTATAGGCGTTCATTCATAAAATATAGAACGATCGTGGATGGATATCAGGAATTGGGTCCTTCGTACAGCCAAAAAGATGGAACATAACCAACAATATTTCGCTCTGTACATGTTCCAAGCCGCATACAATGATCACAAGACTCATCCACCACTTCCTCCTACAAGAAGCATCACTTTATCCTCCGGCATCTGTTAATTAAGGTAAGTTCTTTACACAACGGGGGGTCCAGGGGTGCTAGGAGGTCAGGTCAGGTCCTTCTGATTAGGAGGTTTCGATAGGTTTCGTTTCATCAGTTTTTGAGTGTTTTTACCTCACAGTTTCCCTCTACTCCAAAGTCCTGCCCACTTTGTGAAACCAATATTGTTGGTAATTATGGGACGGGGGACTCATTTGCAACGGAAATGAAGGTCAGATTCTCTTGAAACACCACAAAATACACAAGGAACCCTTATTTTTGGTGGTAGTTTCCGTGGTCGAACATTATCCGAATCTTTACCGTTCTTGTAAATGTGAAATGAAAGTGATTTTTTTAACTGAATTTTAATTACTTTTTCATTGACAAATTGCCCAGTTTATGAACTAGGTAAGATTTCACAAACGTTGTTTAGTAATGTTACAAGTAGTTGAGTGGTTACCTACGTGTGTGTTGGATTTCGTGGTTGGGTTTAATGTTACCGTTTCTGAATGTAAAGTATATTGAGACATGATGATATTGTATCTGATGTTTTTTATATATAATGTTGTTGTTTCTGATACTGTTACGTGATGCTCTACAGTATACAATGTAATGAATTAAGAAACAAACGTGTTAAAAATAATTCCGACTAATGTAGTGGACGAGGCACATTAAGTTCCATACTAAATAGTGGTTGGCTTTTAGTTGGTCATTCCTGTATGTAGATATCCAAACTATATTTTTTGATGGTTTTTGACGGGTTTTGAACCACTTTGACCTTCATATCTTTTGTAAATCACAATTTTTGTTTTGGTTTGTTTTTTTTAAGATATCCCTTCTTATTCAACGGTAATGGGGGACCCCCGGTGAGAACCAGGGTTTTGGTGGGGAAAAATCACTAAAACTAGTGATTTCCGACAGATATGAAGGTCCAAATCGTTCAAAACGCATAACAAACATCGGAAAAATACAGTTATGATATGTAACTTAACCTAACCATGGGGGCTTCACCTGGTAAAATTTTAGTTTCGGAAACTAAAATAATACCGGTGAGAGGCTGACACGGCAGGGACTTGGGAACACTTATTCAGGTTTTTACATCAGTACTGCTCTAGTGATTATATTAGATGACCATTGGTTGTGTTGTTTGTGTAGTGATAGTTTAAGGATTAGACTGTAGCTTTGTTATGAAGAATTGTACCAGAAACTGTGAATGTATACGAGTATATTTTATATTTAATTGATCACTTGTCAAAGTGCCACACTGACATTGTCATTCAAAGTAACTTCCCTTTATTTATTATGCGGTGATATTTTCCCGTGACCGGCTTAGTTCCTACTAACATTAGTTTACTGTGAGTGCGATCTGATTGGCCAATCGTCCATTACTGGCGAACAAAACATCAAAATTTCCACTGCGTTAATTTTTCGAGAAATGTTGTTTGGGTGATAGTAGGGAAATAGAAACAACAATGTACAGGGTAGGCAGTCAGGTTAGGTTCTGTGCATTGTTGTTATGATTTGATTAGCAAATCATAACGCACTCACGGTAAAATAGCGTTAGTAGGAACTTAGCCGGTCATGGCAAAATATACACTGCCTATTTATTATAAGAGTGTAATGTAAAATCATGAAACGTGAACCTTAACCCTCACACTGAAGCAGTCAACGAACCTGTCCAGCATTTACTGTTTGTTACCTCGACTCCCAGGATCTTACAAGTACTGATACATTGTTAAGTTACCAATCCCATCTCCATCTTTTATATTGTACGTAGATATTTTAGCCATTAAACTATTAAAATGCTGTATGCTTTCACAAAACCATAAACCAAAGCTGCACTTAAATAATGAAGGCTTTATCGAATTGTTACTGAACCCATAAGCATTTTTAGTATTGTGTGTGTGAGTGTCATTTGGCTCTCCTGTGCAACATTGCAATACATGGCACAAACCTAAGGCGAAGGATCAAACTTTGTGAGAAAACCAACAAAGTCTAGTTTAATTACTAAAGTCCTTGTGGTACCATGGTAGCGTCCGCTATTCTCACTTGGAGGTCCTGGGTTCGACGCCTGACTAGTGAGATATATTGAGGGGCTGATAATTATACAGTAAATCCTGTGTGCTGTTGTAGCTTAACGTAAGA